>NC_067156.1:0-300000 GCF_903995435.1 Acomys russatus | reverse complement strand
TCAGAAAGGAGTCTCCTTCACCTTTCAGAGGCATCTGAAAATATGTTCCTGCCATTATACCACACTCTGTTATAAATGTACTGAAAGAGAAAAATAAGGATGGGCATTAGGTTTATATTTGAGGAATAAACTTATTTTCAACTTAAAACAGGAGGAATCTCTTGGAAAGAGTATAAAAGACATCATTAAATGAAGAATCTTGGGGGCTGGAGAGATGGCTCAGAGGTTAAGCACACTGGCTGTTCTTCTAAAGGTCCTGAGTTCAATTCCCAGCAACCACATGGTGGCTCATAATATTCTATAATAAGATCTGGTGCCTTCTTCTAGCAATCAGGCATACATGCAGGCAGAATACTGCATAAATAATAAATAAATACATCTTAAAAAAAGAATGTTGGAAATTTTTTTTCAGATTAAGTAAAAGTTACATTTCATTTGAGGGGCCAATTCCAGGGAACCCTCTTCCCTACTCAACTTTCTGCTGAGTAAACAAGGCAAAAACCATGATGCTTGATTGTCATCATCAACTGTAACCCATGTTTAGTGATCTGTGCTTCTGCCCTCAGCTAATCAGACTGTCTTCCCTACTTGAGATCCCTAGCATTCACTACTATTTGACATATCAAAAGTGCTCAGTAAATGTCTCGAATGTGTATGTAAGGAATTTGTGTCCCAGTTGCATCCAAAAATAATGTGAACAGAATATAGTTAGGTGTTTTTTTACTACTAATTAACAAAAATATATTTATAGAACTAATTCACAGAACATGCAGATTATCCATGTAAATTTTTTTTTTTTTACTTCATGGGCCTTAGTATATTTCTTTCTTTCTAATTTTATTTATATAATGTGTATGAGTGTTTTGCCTGCATGTATGTCTGTGCACCACAGGCTTAGTGCCTATCAAAGCCAGAAGAGAGCACCAGACCCACTGGGACTCTATGGGTGCTGGGAATTGAACCAGGGTCTTGTGCAAGGGCAGCTAGTGCTCTTAACTGCTGAGCCACCTCTACAGTGCCCTCCTTTAGTGTATTTTCAAAGTTGTGCCATAAGGTCTAAAGAGGGTCACACAGTAAATAAAGCTTTAGATTAACTTCTTATGAAGTCAAAAAGACTCACTGTAGGATTTTTAGGTGAGCATTTTTAAGATATGCAGACTACGAGCCTCCACTGTACTCACACAGCCTGGCCTATCCCGAGCGCTCAGTTAAGTGCACATGGATTGACTGTTTGGCTGAAGTGGCTGGATGTGGATGTCCACAGCACCCCCAAAGACATCTCGACCGTGCCACATATTAAAGAACAACTACCTGACAATATTATAAATTGATGAGTTATTGTTATTCCCGTGAGGCTGGTTACCTACCTTGCTACTAAGCAATAGCAATGGATTGGAAGCTCAGGCCTGAGAGCCTGCCTTCCGAGCCGCCCTTGCCACCGTTCCCCTTTGACGAGACTGGGGCCCTTGCCGCTTCATAGTAAGCTATGAGGCTTACCTGCTTCCCTTTCTTTCTCACAAATGAAGTTAATTATTTCGTCGCACTGGAAGTCATTCCACTGCCCGGCGTAAATCAACCCAGCGCAGTCTTCTCCTGGCCCGTGGCCATTGCCCCAGTCGTCCGGTTGTCCAGCTTTCCAGTTTCTTTTAAGAAAACAAGGAGTGTTACCCGCACAATATGCCCAAGACCAGCAGAGGAATGTAAAAACACAAAACGGAAGCATGCCGCTCATTGTGGAATGAAAATGCTTCATTGAGAACACAGTTTGCAGAAGGGCTGAAGACAGCCTGTCCTCGCAGGCTTGCTCTTTCTGCCGTAATGAGATCAACCCAGTGAGCCTCAGCTTTACATTGTGCAGGAGACAAATCGTTTGACACTGCTGGGCGAATGGCTTTCGGCTGTGTCCTGTGATGTGGCCTTCTGGGCACGTGTATATAGTTGTGCATAGAAAATACACACTCGGGATCTCTCACACAAAAGCATATGCACGTATGCTCTTGTGAGAACGCACAGGGATCCACGGACATCAATGTGTCTTGTCTCTAACATGTCAAAAGGTCAGGAACAGGAAATGAGAGCACCTTTATGCACATTTACAAAAACCCAGTCACAACTAGTTGTGGCTCTGGCCGAGTTGTACACTGCTGACAGCTTCAGAAAATAGTAATTTAATCTTACTAAAATTTTTACTCCCTCTTTTGGGAAAGAGCTTTTATTTTCATGTGTGTGTGTGCGTGCGCATGTGTGTGATACAGTATGTGCAGAGGTCAGAGGACAACTTGATAGAATTAGTTCTTTCTTTCTACCATGTGGGTCCCAGGTCATCAGGCTTAGTGACTGATGTCTTTATTCAGAGCTGTCTCTCTAGACCAGAAAAGAAGATATTTATTTATTCAGAACAGTGAGTAGCCCTGGCTGGCCTTGGACTCACAGAGATCTGTCTCTTTTTCCTCCCAAACGCTTGGATTAAAGGTATGCACCACCATGCCCGACTAGAAGAGGATTCCTTTTTAATTTATTTTTTAAAGACGGGGTCTCCCTATGTAGTCCTGGCTGTCCTGGAGCTCACTATGTAGATCTCACTATGGAGATCCTCCTGCCTCTGCCCCTAGGAGTGCCACTATGCCTGGACAGAAAGAGGATTCTTAAGGACACATTTTATGAGGTTTCTCCCCCAACCCCCTGCCAGGGAGTGTGTGTGTGAGGATTAGGCAGTCCTGAGAATTGAAGAGACATTTGTCCATGCTGGGTGAGTCCCCCACCACTGCCTGTGTCCATGTCAAGCCCGGCTTTTACTTTTTATTTTGAGACAAAGTCTCACTAAGTTGCCCAGGCTGGCCTTGAATTCATGCTGTAGTCTGTGCTAGCCTCCTGAGTAGCTGGAATTTAGAGTCTGAGCAAGTTTTCTTTAGGATGAGTTCCCTTGAGGGCCCTTAACTTGGATGCTACTGCTCACAGCAGGACTTCCTCACACTTTATAGTTCTTGACTCTGTTCCCATGTGGTAACTCAGCTGTGACTCCAGACCCTATTCCAGAAGGTCCTTCTTAAGAGGCAAGTCCATGCTTATGGTTTCTGCTTAAGGAGACAAACTGACTTCTTACAAACGGCCCTCTAGAACATCTGTAGTGAAGGTACTTCCAACAGTGACTCTTTTTCCCACTAGCCATGGGGTATGTAGTAGCCACTGGAGGTGAGAACGCATATTGCCGTCCATCTTTTGACAAGAAGATCATCAAGTCAGAAAGCAGTGGGAAAGAAGAAACGATTAAAGTCAAAACAGCACAATAGAAGTAATGTCCAACTAATCACAAACATGCATTTGGGGATTTGGCAAAAATAGTGACCCCAGTTAAATCTAATGATGCAAAGATAATTTAGAAGGAACGATCCACAGTTTCCTGATGAGAGGAAACTATAAGTAAGAATGAGAACCCATTCACTGGCCCACTGGTCCTTACAGTACTGCAAACTTGGTATAATTCAGGCCGTGGTAACAGGAACACAAAACATGGCTCCAGTTCTCACGGAACTTCATAATAGACTTGAGGATTAATTAAGACTGAGTGTGTCGGGCTGAAGAGATGGCTCAGTCCTTACGAGCACTGTCTGCTCTTCCAGAGGTCTTGAGCTCTGGAACCGTATGATGGCTCACAACCATCTATGATATGATCTGATGCCCTCTTCTGGCCTGCAGGTGTACATACAGGTACAACACTGTATACATAACAAATAATAAATAAATAAATAAATAAAAGGCTGAGCGTGTCAGTGGTGCCAAGAGGGAGGTATTGAGAAGAAAAGGAGCTTCCTTTCACAGATGTTTTCTTGTATGTTCCTTTCTGCTTTGCAGGCCGCCTCTGCAAAAGTCAGTGGTGCCCAAGCAGTTTGTTCTCATTAACATATATCTTGTTCATGTCTAGTGGTAATGGTGAAAGGGAATGATTCTGATTTCATTGATATAACTTGATATCTATGATTCCCAAATGTATAATATATTTGATATTCTTGATTTATTAGTTACTTTTTAAAAACTGTATGTACTTATACACATAGCACCACATACATAAATATACACATGGTTTATTTAAATTCAGAGGAGCTGCTTAATATGATTCTGTTGCTTTTTCTTGTAAGTCATTTAAAGTTGTATAGGTAAGAAGGACTTACTGAGTAAACAGAAAGGGACCCTTTCTCAGTTGGGTTCCCCAAACCACTAGAATTCTTTATGTGGCATGTTCAAGGATTTCCTTATGACTAAAGGTGGCACAGACGCTGTGGTGTAGACAATGATAGCCAGCATGGATTGGAGCTGGGCCTGTAGAGTGAGAACCTGGGATGCCAAAGCATTTCTGGAAAAGCTAAAATGCCACTGAGCAACTGTGGCAAACCCCTCAGTTTGTGTGCTACGGGAACAGAGAACAGAGCCTCAACTGCAGTCACAGGTAGACTCTGAAGGGAACAACTTGAGCTCAGCCATTTTATGACACATATGTCACAGCAACACAGATGCTTCTGAGCACCCCAGGAACCATGGGAACACTTGAACAGACAGCTGTAGTGATTAGAAAACACCAACATAAGCTATGGGGAGAGGAGCATCCCAGGATTTGGGGATCATGCTAGTGACGGCAGAGCACATACTTTCTATCTTGGGAATAGATCCTTCCAACTTCACAACTTAAATTTTTTTTTTTTTTCACCAACCACAAGATTAACCAAGACTACAGCCAAGAAGCTTCTGCTAGTAAGGGCCTGGCTTCCAAACAGGAAAATGTTACTGGTGAGAAATGTGTCTTGAAGCAAGATGCTCTCCCACTACATAGGCCCCTGTTGTGGAAGATTCCTCTCTTGTGGCTTGGGCCGGTGCCACCCTGGCAGGAACACGAAGTGTTGACTAGCATGGGCTGTTGCTGAAGTAGTAGAAACTGAAAAGTCCCTTCTGGCTCCCACTGCTCTGTGTCTTAGTTCTATGAAACTACAACATGAAGTTACATAACTGAACAGGACAGCAGCCTATTTTTATCTTCATAGCATAAAAAGAAAAGCAATTATGTGAGATGTGTTATCACATTTCTACCAGACGGTATCTGGTGGAGTGGAGAGGAGACGGGGGGTGGGGGGAGGGGGGAGAAAATATATAGGAGTTTTTCGCAGAGTTGGAAGGCAACTTCGAGCAGAGTGGGAAGGAACTCTTACAGTTCTAATGTGGGTGGAACCTTGTCCTTCCTGTATGAATCTGGTTTGCCCAGGGAAGGCAGCCCCAGCTTATTAACATGACAACTGGCCAAATGACACATCTGCAATTATTCCATTAAGCATCACTATGCCCTGGTTCAGTGGTCATTCCTGTTTACTCCTATGTCCTGCTTTCCTGTTTCTTCTCTTCCTTTCCTTCTACTTAGTCATGTGTGGAACTGCAGATCCCTCCCGCCCAGGGCTTGGCACAGGGCTCTCTGCTTATCTCAGGGTTCACTTCTTTTTCTTCCCTCATAAAGTGGAAGCTAAGGTCATTGCTTTCCAACCTTTAAGAAAATGTAGGGCTGGGTATGGGGCATGCACCTCTAATCGTGTGGTGACATGAGAGAAACAAAGGTGGGGTGTAAGGTAGGAAGCTGTCTTTTTTCTGAATGGATTATTATTATTATTATTATTATTATTATTATTATTATTATTATTATTAAAAATCACATCTTCCATTGGCATGTCCAGCAATCTACATTGTCCTCTAGTATTTGTGTTGAAATTGCATTGGTCATTGGTGTGCAGGCTTATGGCACACAAGGACCTGGCCATGGCGACATCCCAGGATTCCTTACATATTTCCTTTCCCTAGCTGGTCCTGACCTCCTTCCGTCCAGTGACTTGAGCAGCTCTGTGAGTCGGTATGTCCACAGAGAATACACCAGACTCAGGTCTGAATGTGTCCTAAGTGGCTGGCATCACCACAGCTTTTTTTTTTTTTAAATCTGTGTGTCCTGCCTTTCTGAACCACGTACTTGTGTAAATAACAGAGTGAAGCAGAGGGGCAGAGAAGGAGGAGGCCTCGGAATGAAAAGAGGAGGGCGAACATGGGTCTGAGAATCTAGGAAAGTGTTTGGGAGACTCCTGAGATGATAAAGCCTATTTCCATTCCTAAGCCGCAACAGGGAACATTCTTGGCTTCTTCACAACCCTGTTATAAGATGCCGTGTTTGTGTGCCTCTAATTAAGATCCTACACACCACAAATTCCAAATTCTAGGGAGTAATATTCCCCAACTCAGGGTACAAGCTCTACAGTAAGTTCATTCTCTGTCTCGTTCTCTCCCTGCACCCCTCCCCCATCTCTCTCTCTCTCTCTCTCTCTCTCTCTCTCTCTCTCTCTCTCTCTCTCTCTCTCTCTGTGTAGAGGTATCAACATAGTCTTTTTATCAAGTTCATTTTACCACATGGGGACATGGAGATCTCGTGTGACTGAGTAACACATGGGTGTCAGGGGTGCCTAAACCCAGTTCTCATTCAAGTCCAAAGTCTGAGCTCCCTCTGCTGTGAGGTGCTAGCTCTCTCACTGTTTGTGCAGTGTTTATTATTGTGTGTCAAACTAAGTTAGCCTTCTGCCATTGAGATCTCATAAAATGTCTGTGTAATTTATTCTTGCTTTTAGAATTTAATCCTGGGGAGTTTTTTGTAAATATGTATTTCTTTCGGTAGAAAACTAGACACATGGTTTAGTGGTGTCTGGGGTGCAGGAGCCTGAGCTTCCAGGGGGCTCCAGGGTGGCTGTGTGATGCCACCCCACTCAGGGACCAGGTACCAATTCTAGTGTTTTCCTCCCTTGTCATATATTTTTTTCTGGATCTCAGGGAAAGGAGCAAAACTTCACCTTTGAGAGATGGAGTACCAGCTCACTCAATGCCACATGAGCCCAGAAAGTTTAAGATTGGATATCTTAGTTAACTCAAAATCTCTCTTTCCATTTACAGCAGGGAGAAGGGTGGGTGATGATTTTTCTTAGCTTCTTTTGACGTATAATGATGCCCTGGCTCTCTTGATTGCCGAAGGAAGAGCTTTGCCTCCCTTTTCTTCCTCCAAGTCACATCTTCAAACCATAGCTTCTGGTTTACATATCAACACCCGCAGCTGTGTGGAGTCTTGCACAGCACATCCCTGCCATCCTGGGCACTTTCCCGAGCCCTAGAGTCTTCTAGAGGCAGTCACAAAAGAACAGATAGAGTTCCCGACAGGCCAGCAGGCAAGCACAGTTGTATCTCCTCAGTTTTGGAATAGACTTAAACTTCACATTTGTTTTTTCCCTTCAGAGATGGCCTCCTGAGTCTATCTACTTCCTCTCACCATGTTCTTCAGAGCCTCAAGGTGTTGTGATGCAGGCTGACCAGTACCTGGGTGCTACAGGCAGAAGACTACAAGTTCCAGGCCACCGCCCCCGCGCCCCCACCCCATCCCCATGGTACCACAGCTTCCTGTCACATGCTGCTGATGTGTCTGGCTTCTTAGTCTCTAGCAAACTGAAGGTTCCTCAGAGGTGGTATTTATAGGTCTCCACATTTTCCCCAGAAGTAGGTAAGACTTGAGAAAAGAGGTGAAATTTGAGTTAGCAGAATTTAGTCATCTTTTACCCCATGGAGGATGGATATTCTGGGATGTGTGCGGCACACTCGGACTTCCTGTGTATGAGAGAGCCGCAACCTTGGAGTGTATAATCACATTTGGTTCGGAAGCCAGATCAAGACTAGGAATGCCCCAGTCCTCAGAAATATGTCTGGGCGAGCACTGAACACTCTGGGCTTTGTTATGCTTTCTCAGATTATGTAAAGACAACACCCTGGTCACAAGTGCCTGACTTGACAGCAGAGTGGCTGCCCACCGCTTCCCTACTGGAAATAGGCAACAGTACTAGGAGCTGAGCTCTCAAGAGGATGGTCTAGGATACAAGGTCATTAAGGGAGAAGTTGGAAGGAAACTAGGCCAGAGTGAACACATGGGACAGTGAGCATACGGCCACTGTCGGGAAATTTTCCTACTCACTTGTAATCAACGGGCGTCCCGTCGAGCCACTTCCACTCGTTTTCGTGCTCCGAGTCTGTGAGGCCGATCCAGTAGCTATCCCGTCCCACCATCTGCTTTTTTACCCATTGCTGAAAAAAAGAAGTCAGGTGTGTTCATTATTAGCCTATACAAAGGGGTCTTGTTTATTTAATAGAACTGACAAAAGACATTTCTCAGAGCTTCAAAGGGCCCTAGCTATCCACTTTGTATTGCATTTATGTTGTGGGTGCTGTTTCAGGGTCTTTGACCTTTTTGGCCAAGATTAACAAATAATAGTAAAGTACTTCCTCAGAGTCCTTAAGACTGACTGCCGTGGCCCTGTTTCCCAGAAACAACTCATCTGTGAGCCTGTACCAGAAATGATGTGCCAAAGACAAGTAGCTGAGCCATTGTTTGGGCCTAGGCCCCTGACTGCTGCTTTTCGCATGCTTCGGGCTCAGTTATGACAGATTTCAGTGTTGTGTCAATGAGTGGTACCAAATGAAGATTGTTAGTCACATTTCTTTACCCTTTTCTCTGTGAGAAGAAATCATCTATTTTTCAAAGATTTATTTATTCATTCAGTATTGTGCCTGCATGTATGCCTGCACACTAGAAGAGGGAACCATATCTCATTATGGATGGCTATGAGCCACCATGTGGTTGCTAGGAATTGAACTCAGGACCTTTGGAAGAATAGCCAGTGCTTATAACCTGAGCCATCCCTCAATCCTGAGAAGAACTCATTTAAACTTTGTGGGGCTTCAGTGTAACTCGTCTGTGAAATGGGAGAATCAAAAGCAGTGGCACATGCCTGTATTCCCAATCCCTTGGAAGTGGATGCAGGGAGCTCACCATAGGTTCTAGGCCAGCCTGTTGTACACTGCAATTTCCAGACCAGCTAGGATTACACAGCAAAGCTTGGTTTAAAAAAAAAAAAAACAAGGGGGAGGATGGCAAGTTTAAGGCTTATGTTGCAGGTTGTTGTGAGGTTTTTCAAAAAGGGCCTTGCACAGGACAGGGCCTTAATAAAGGACTCAAACTCACAGCAATCTGCCTGGCCCTGCCTCCCTAGTGCTGGGATTAAAGGTATGCGCCACCACACCCAGCCCAACCACTTTTGACCCTACAAGTCCAGTTTGTGGCACTCACCCCAAACCTACTTATGCCTCTCTCTCTCTACATCTCTGCTCCCCCAAAGCTCACATCTCTGCTGTACTGCAATTCTCCAGAATGCCACCAGGAGGTGCTATATATCTGTGAACTCAAGAAGCATGACACTACATAGGCTCTAGTTCCTGGATAAAGCCCTTGCCTGCAAACTGCAGCCTCCCTTGTTTATGAAACCATGAATTTTTATCTCTTTGATGCCCTCAAAAGCATGCAATTTCCAGATGTAACCTATTTCTAAATTATAGTTTTATCTAACCAAGTATGCAGGTGATATATCATACCTGCTCCTCTCTTGAGTTTATGAAAACAAGATGAGAAGATTTGTCTGTACAGAAAAGCTTAGCATCCTCAAAAATTTCTTTCTCCACCGAAAAATAGTAGCATTTATTTGTGAAGTTCTTCCAGCGAGGTGGACAGCCTAGGAATGCAAAGTTTTAAAAGATGATTTAAAAACACAGAGAGCACCCTGCATTTCCTCAGCCGTGTTTATGATACCAAAGGGACAACCTGGCACCACTTTCGTGCCAAAGGAAGCCTGCGTGTCCCTGTGCGGAACTTGGACAGATGTTCACAGATGTGGACTGCAGAGCACACACTAGTAAAAACTGCACAGTCTGGAAAGGTGTGCCTGGGTTAGGGTTAGGCTTTAAAATGACATAAGAGCAAAGTGGGGTGTGGGGGGCCCTGATACTCACTGCCAGTCTTGGATTAGCTGGAGCCTGTGAACAAGCACACACAAGTACTAGAACCAGAGTTCAGCTCCTGGGTCAGCGTGAGTGACCCACATGGCTTGGTTCCTAACGAGTACAGAGTTTTGCAAAAGGCTTAATGGTCAAAGAGACACAAAGGCAGCACGGCAGCTTCTTAAGCAAAACCTGAATGTGGACATTGTCACAGAAACCCCATCTGTCCACTGGTGGAGTTAACTGAGGAAATGGTCTGTTCTAGGGAGAAAGCAGAGTTGAAGGATGGTCAGGGAACAGCTAGTGCAGGGTTTCTTGAAGAATGTTTGGGGTCTATGTGTCTTCTGAGGGCCTGGCTCACCTGATAATGTTTGAGTATCCTGACTGACAGCACTGAGACATCAAGGGGACACACAGGGCCCCTACTGCTAAGTGTAATTAGGAAACTCCTGGGGGTTGGTTTAACCAACAGTATACACTGCCCTGCTTTTCCCCAACTCTGGCTGAAAAGGGTGATTTGGGCTTACCGTTGATCTCTGATGCTGGGGTTGGCTCGTTCTGTAGAGCCAACGGCTCCATCGCTCCTGAGGGGCCTGGGGGGCCGGGTGGTCCCTTGGGCCCAGGCATGCCTGGCACCCCTGGCAAGCCTGGCAGTCCCCGAGGTCCAGGTACCCCAGGCTCACCCACAGTGCCCTGCAGTCCCTGGAAGCCAGGTGGGCCCTGAGGGCCAGGGAGTCCATCCTTGCCTGGTGGACCTGGTGGGCCTGGGTCCCCACTAGGCCCTTGAGGGCCAGGCTTCCCTGGGGACCCACGGGACCCTTTGGGACCCTGTGAGCCTTTGGACCCTTTGCTGCCACGCTCTCCGGGGGGCCCTACTGGTCCAGTTGGTCCTCTCTCACCCGCAGGGCCAGGTGGGCCAGACTCTCCTTTCTCTCCTTTTTGTCCCTTGTTGCCAGTTGGACCAGGTGGTCCCTGAGATCCTCTGTCACCTTTTGGACCTCTGGGGCCAGGAGGACCTAAAACATAAAAACATATATATGAAGCTTATTGTGTGTATCTACTTATATAGCCTGCAATTAAAAAAAGTCTAGCACACAAAGACAAGCATTAAGGAGTGCTTACTGTTCATGATGTATTGTTGGCGTCAAAGCAAAAAGACAGAAGGAGAAGCGGCTCACCCAGCATCTTCCTCTGGCCTCCATGTGTGTGCATGGCTATGCATGCTCCCGCCCCTCCCCACATGTACCACCCACATGCCAACAAAAACAAAGAGATCAGGACACAGAGGGAGAAACACGTGGGAACACAAGGAGGAGACGGCCACCTGTCATCCAAGGACAGAGGCCTTGGAAGAAATCGACCTTGCCAAGACCCTGACTTCTAAACGCCGAAGCTACGAGGAAAGAAATTCTGTTGTTTCAGCCGGTTTAAGTCTGTGCAAAGCAATACGATGATGCACTGGTTTATTGTTCTTCCTAATAGCCCTTCCCTTCCTGACCACAGAGTTTAGGATGGAACTCAGTGGTTCTCACTGGTGGCATCCACGCGGACACGAGCACCCGTGTGTTTGTCACCAACAGAAAAGCCATGCACTTCCCCTTTGGTTTCTACGAATTCCGTCCCTGCTTGGCTTGCTGAGACCACCTAAGCCCTCACCTTGTTTGACAGTTGTGTTTAGGATTGTTTATCAATGCATGTGCCTCCTTGTCAGAAGCACCAGCACTGACTCTAATAACATTGAAGAGTGGCCCATTGATCTCATCTGCAGTCTGAGGGAACACACTATTCAACCCACGTCATTGAGGAACGAATGGGAAGATCTTCTACTGCCAAATGTAATCTCCTTAAGGTAAGCTAGTGCCTGTATCACTGCAAAAATGGTGTCACAGGGGCTTACAGTGGGGAAGCTGCTGTGAGAGTGTCCTGTGATGAATATATTATTTTGCGAAAGTCTTCTGAAACAGGCACATAAAAACACATAATTTGAGCAAGGTGTGGTGGCGCACACCTTTACTCCCAGCATTCAGGAGGCAGAGGCAGGCGGATCTCTGTGAGTTCAAGGCCAGCCTGGTCTACACAGTGAGTCTAGGACAGCCAAGGCTACACAGAGAAACCTTGTCTCAAAAAACCAAACCAAAAACCACATAACTTCTCAACTCATTCACAGTGTATGTCAGACCTCAGGAAATCCACCAAATTAAGATTTGTTAGAAAATCCAATCACTTTAGTAACTCTTGATCCTTACTGTCTAAACTTTCAGCCAATAAATAGTTTCTCAGTTCCTCACACTGGGGGTTGATGCTTCCCTGCAAGCTTCAGGAAATGAGTTTATCTGCAATGATGAACCGTGCCTCTTCAGAGCTTGTCTTTCGACTCAAGACTCCTTTCTGCAAAGACCCCAGACTTCAAGGCAGACAGCTTGCCCTGCCAGACGCAAATCTCCCTCCCTCATCTAGGCTGGCAGCTTTTGACGTCTGAGCTCTGCGTCTGGTAGTTCATAGGATCTAGATGAGCCCCACCCCAGCTGGAAATGGATGAATACCCTCACCTAGTACGCACAGACGCTGAGGGTTGTGTGGAGGAGGGCATCAAACATGGCTCACAGAAATGCTAATTTCTAGATCACACAATGAAAGGAGTAGAATGTGGGTGTCGTGCAAGTTTTTGCCTTTAATAAAAACCTAACTTCCAATGGGTTCCCAGCTAGGTTAGCATAAACCCAAGTCTCCTCTTATGAAGCACTGCACTTACCCACCACACATGGTTTTACAGTAAGGTTAAGCCTAACATCTGTGACTATCCATAAACTAGCAGGCACATATCGATGTCCTCACTCACAGCTGCCTAAAAGCAGGCACTCCACCATGGGTAATAGGATTCATATGATGTACTCTACTCACTAGAAAATTAGATGTTTACTTTTCTTGTTATTTAAAAAAGTTGATAAAATGAGCCAAAGCCATTTTAAAAGCCAGCACTGGACCTGGGGGAGGCTTTCTTTCCTCTAGGACCCAGGATGTGAGTGCCACTGGCTAGCCTCTGGACTGTCTCAGGGCTTCTGGTCTTACTGGAGTCTTTTATTGGGTGGCTGTTGAAATAAAAGTAAAATGAAACAAGGGGCTGGGGAGATGGCTCAGCAGATGAAGGCGCTAGCTGAGTAAGCCTGATGACCCAAGCCTGACCCCTGGAACTCATGTAAAAGGGCAGCTGCCATGGCTTCCTCTGCAGTCACAGCTTCATGCAGCTAGGCCAGTGGCAGAGAGACAGGCACATCACCCAAAGGCTCACTATCATGCTAGGCAGTCACAGTGCAGCACCAGAAACAAGAAGCGGGAAAGCCTGCCTCAACAGGCGAGAGAGCAAGAACAGACTCTTTGACCTCTCCGTGTAAGCTGTGCCACAGGTATGCCTATATGCAGGCACACACATATACATATAAATGAAAATTAAGTATGTTTCCTATGCCTACTCGCCACCTCCCCTATAAAGTGAGAAAGCATGGATATATATTCCACAACTTGAATTTGGAGTCAAGAGCGTCACACTGTGGAGGCATGTGAATGGTCATGCGGAAGTGCAACTGAGATTTGCTTTCAGACTGACGGAAATGTAGTTAAATGTTAAGGCTGAGTGGGTAGCTCTTGACTTGAGATTCTAAATTGCCAGGGTACCTGTATGGTTGGCAAAGCTGTCACAAGGTCCCAAAATGCACACAATCAATCAACTGCAGGACACCATTTGCACTGTCACCTTGTGGCTCCCAGATGTGAGAGACTTAGGGACCCTTGAGACTCTGAATCCTCAGATGTTAGACTTCTCATCACTATCCCTTTTCCGCCTTGGCATGTGAAAGTGCAGGCTCTAAGGTTGTTTTCCCTCCTGGATCCCTCTTGAGACAGTTTTAAACATGTTTTCCAACAAAACTCCTGTGTGACATAAGTAGAGAAATGGCTAAGTTTTGTCTGACTTCTAAGTTCTTGGAGACATGATGCTAAGAACCTTGAATGCCAGCACCTGGGAGGCTGCAGTCGGGGACTGATGTGAATTTGAGGCAACCTGGGCTACACAAATTTACTCTAGCTCATCCTGGGGTACAGTGTAAGACTCTGTTACAACAGCAATGACAACAAAGAACCCTAGTATAAGACTGGAAGATAGAGAGGGCAAAAATAAAGAAGATTCAGTATAATGCAGTTTTTCCTCATGAAAAATAATCTACTTTGACTTCAATTAATTAAACTTATTAATCATCTAAGCGTTAACTTTCTGTTACTATAGTGAAATACCTTAGATAACCAACTTACAAAGAGGAAACACTTAAGTTACTTCATGGTTTGGAGGGAGGGGTTTGTCCATGGCTGACTGGTTATCTTGCTTTGGGGACTAGGAGCATAGCAAGGCCTGGCACACCCAGGGCACGTTATGGCTAAGATGAGAAAAACCGGTATTCCACAGGACTTTCAAGGTCAAGGGTAAGTCCCGACTGAATCAGGCACTGTCCAACCAAGCCCTCTCCAACATTCTAGCACTTCCTGGTAATGGTAAGCCAAGGATGAAGCCTTCAATACACAAGCCATTGGGAACATTCCAGATCCGAACTACAGCAGTTTGAAATAAGCAGCTGTTAATTTAGCTTCACCAAGGTGAAAAGAAATGTATAAATTCAAAACAACACAACACAACACAACAACAAAACCATAGCTAGTTTGGCACAGTGGCACATGCCTTTAATCCCAGCGCTTGCACTTGTGAGGCAGAGGCAGGCAGGCCTTCGTGAGTTCACGGCTAGCCTGGTCTGCATACGTGAGTTCCAGCAGCCAGGCCTATGTAGCAAGACCCTGCCTCAAAACAAAACAACACCACAATGACAATGCCAGTAGCTAGGATTTGACAGTCGCTCTGAAGAATACTTGCATTCTTGATGCTGAACTTGAGCACCAACTTCTAGAAGCTCGTGCTAACACCTGTTCATAAAGAAGGGTATATTTAACCCACTGTTTCTCACCCAGTGACCGCATCTGCTTTATGGCCTTCTGGCTGACCCTGAGGATGCCTAAAGACACCTTCTGCTTTGGGGTAGTGTAGCCTGAGGGAGAGAACAGGTAGGCCATGAGAAAAACTAGGGCCTCATACCCTAACTACCTGCCATTGTTCCCTGATCTTCCAATCTGCCTACACATCCTGCAGAGTTTAGCTCAAGCGTCAGCACCTTACCCAAGAACCAACCCCTGAAAGTAAATTCTTCAGCTTTTCAAACTGTCAAGCAAATGGTTTCTGAAGTCAGCATAGGAACCAAAGTACCTCGGGGGATGGTTGAGGCCTGGGAACCAGCACTGCTGTCCCATAGCCAACTGTTCCTTGGGCTTTATGCTTCAGCTCCCTCCCCCGCAATGGGAGAACACTAGTATTTTCCACCTTAGGTAGATGTAATGATAGAAGGAGACCATTTATTTGAGGGCTCAGCACCATGACCTGCATGCTGCACGTTCGTGCTGAATGTGGTGGATGTGCAGAGTACCTGCGTGTGAGTAGCCTCCAGGTGAGGCTGTGGAAGCCAGCGGGAAGCCACCCTAACCCGGCATGTTGTAAGACTGTACTCCTTACGTGGGTGGTGCTCTGCTTTGTCTCTGCTCCAATGTGCTGTCTGCAGGTACAGCACTGGGGAAATCTCTTTTAGAAGCCAAATCCGCCCTCACACAGGTTCTATTGTAACCCAAGCATGGCATCCCACTCCATACTTGCTGTTATCTCAAATGAGCTCTCAAAAGTCTTAAAGGAACTGAGCACAGTGGTGCACGCCTGTAATCCCAGCACTCAGGGAGGTAGAGGAAGGCAGATCTCTGTGAATTCAAGGCCAGCCTGGTCTACAAAGGTCCAGGACAGCCAGGACTACACAGAGAAACCCTGTCTTGAGACACAATAAAAAGAAAAACCCCAACCAAACAAATACAGTCTTAAGGGTACACACAGATGAGGAGCAGGTTCCTGGAGGAAGAACTTGGTGCTCAAAGGCTGTGTCACTTCACACTCATGAATCATTACTATTCTCTCAGAAGGGCTGAGAGGAGAATATAAGACTATACAGAAGGCGCAAATGCCATGGGCAGGATTCAGCAGAAGAGCAGTTCTGGCCAGAGCAGGAGCTTCCAGCATGGCAGTGTGCATTCAAGGCCCTCTGTGTCCATACTTTGGACAAAAGTCATATTTGTAACTAAAGGAAAGGAAAGTCTCCTTAACAAAAGTTTCAGTTGATGTATGTACAGATGGTTGCTGCCAGAGCCCAACCTATGACTACTTATCTACTCTCTTTTATGTGTTATTTTATTTTATTTATTTATTTTTTAACATAGGGTTTTCCATGTAGCCTAAGCTGGTCTTGAATTTGCAGTCTTACTGCCTTTGGCCTCCTGAGTGCTAGTATTATAGGTGGGTACCACTTCATTTTCTGCATCTTGGTGAGGATGCTTAAGGTAGCTGCCAGCACATGGACTCATTAAATGCACATTAAGATGACTTTCTTGGAAAGTACCAGAGAATTTGAATCTCACAGAGGCCAGGCTCACATAAACTATATAAATCAATATCATTCCACCCTGATTTATCAGCCTCTCCACATTTATGGAAAGAAGAACAGGGCAGGATGAGCATGTGTAAAAGGAAGGACCTGCATCCAGAATTGGGGTGCTCTCGCAATCTTTCATTATCTTGAAATACCTGGTTGTCTGCTGTTCTGCAGGCAACTGAATATGGCTGTTTAGGTAAGCTTCACTCAAGAGGCTGAGACAGGATTAGACCTTGAGGCCTGACTGAGCTACATAGTCTGATCCTGTCTCCCCAAAAGAATAAGAGGGGTCTACTGGGTCTAGTCTACCACTAAGCAGGATCTTGACAGATCTAATAGGCTCTGTTCTATTGGCCTGATTATGGTGCTGCTGCTATCCCCAGCTCCCAGGTTCTGGGCAATTCTATCATCTTTTCTTACTATATGTTTTGCGTTACTGACAAAACTGTTGAAAACGGTCCTACCATCTGCCACCTGAATCTGTCTTTCATGTCCACAGATGATTTTTATAGTTGATCATTCAACCAATGTGAGAGGCATTCCTTAAGGTGACTTGCAGTGACTACATACATCACTTTCCCTTGAGTATTAAACCTGGGACTTACTTCTAGCCACCAATACATGGCAAAGGTGATGGGAAGTCACTTCCGTAACAGGTCACGCCATTCAAGGCTCCACCTTGGCAGACAAGACAGATACAGGCTTGCTGGCTTTGCAGAAACCGAGACAATTGTGACATGGCTGCCTGACCAAGAACTGAGCAGCCTCTAAGAGCTGAGAATATTTCTCAGATGACAACCCTTAGGTAAGACAGTGAAATGTGCAAAGAGCCTGAAGCAATGGAAACACGGAAATGTACACCTGTCCCAGATGGTTTCTGATGAACCCACAGCTCCTCAGGGAAGTGGCAGCATGCGAAGTCCCTAAGCAGACAGACCTACCTGCACTGCACCAGGACTGTGGCGGACAGAAACTGAGATACTGTCTGTGTTCGGTGTTACCTTATGTAAACACGTACCCAGAAAACTACTACCATAATCTACCCACCCAATTGCGTTCAAGCCACCTGTTTGTTTACAGTTCTTCTTAACAGTGTCAATGTTCAATGCTTTGGTGAAATCTAGACATGGTTTCATTCTTTGCGTTTAGCTAATCTGAGAGCTCTGTTGGTGTAAGGAAATAAATTTTGGTCACCTGCCTCCTTTTTAGTGAACTTGTAGTAATACTGAATTTCCTGAAAACTCACAAATTATCTTTCTCTGATCCCTTCTTAAACTTTTCTCAGGCTTGAAAGCAAATCGCATACTAAATATAGTGTGTAAAATCCACCGTTTATTTCCTTTTTGAAAGTTAAGAATGGTTACTAGTCACTCATCTTTGGAGGCTTTAAAGTTCTCTCGAGGTTAAACTACCAAAAGGTAAGCATCTGTCTGGCCATCTTTGTAGCCCTGGATAGCAGAGCAAAGCTTAAAACCTGTGCCTTAAAACCTACCATGGCGGTTTCCTGCCGGAAGCAAATCTGAATGCAACAGTGTCACCCCGGATGACAGTACAGCTCATTCTCCATGCCAGTCGCACTTTTTCCATCTTCTGTGAACTCATAGTTACTGTGATGGCCAACTGCCCTTCTACTGTAAAATGTGTAAGCAGTAATCTCTTCATAGTGTCTTAAGACCCAGATGAACTAATCTTGGTTTTACAGGAACTCAACACACACAGGCATTGAAACAGCTCAGATACTGAGAAGATCCAAAGCAATGATTCTTTAGTCCAGCAAACTAGTTAGTCACACATCTTTACACCACTCTTCAAGACGTGGAGCTTAGTTCTTCTCCTCCTCCCGGTGATTTTTAGCTCAAGAACGGAATATGGTGGGATAGCTTCAACTTCTTTTCCCTCGTTAATTAATTTAATTAATTTACTTTACATCCCAGTTGGAATTTTGCCTAGCTTCAACTTCTTAACGTGGATAAGAATGACAGACCTTCAACTCCTGGTCTTCCTGTCTTTGTCTCCTTACTGCTGGGATTACAGGCATCTGAATAAGTTTCCCCCTTCCCTTGAGAAAGGGTCTTGCTACATTGCCCAGACTGACCTTGAGCTTCTCAACCACTGGGATTACAGATGATCAATCCTGCTAAGAGTATGTGCCTTCTGAGGTGAGGTTACAAAGTGTTTTTATTTTCTCTGTCCTTTGGATCACTTACTTTGGAGGCAGCTAACTGCCCTGTTGTAACAACACCATGGAAACTGACCTGGTGGTGAATTGAGGTTCCTGCTGAGAGCTATGTGAGTAAATCATGTTAGAAACCTATGTCCCATACCTACCAAGCCTTTGAATAACTGTAGCCCCAGCTAACACCTTAACTGCAAACACACAGAGACAGACACAGACACACACATGCATGTGCACACACACCTATGCGCGCGAGCACGCGCACACACACACACACACACACACACACACACACACACACACGCATGCCAGTCAGGACCAACCTATGAAACTGTTTCTGAATTACCAAACCATAAAACCTAATATATAATACATATTTGTTTTAAATTGTTGATTTTAGAATAATTTGTTATACAGCAATAGACAACTGATACAAATCCAAGTACAGAATTTGCACTTACCTTGTAGGATTGTAAAATTTTTGATGAGCTGACCATGCTTAGAGTCAACCAGCTTCATCTCTTCCATAATCACTGATAAATTGGCCACTTCAGTGTCTAACCTTGACCTCATCATGTCTTGCTGCATCCTGAGAGAAACAGAATCCAAACGGATGTTGACTAGAGTGTTATTCAAGGAAGTCAGGTCATCAGTGTGTCTGGTTAGGGTATCTGTGCAAGTGGTCCTGACTTCATTCAAGTTGCTTGTCAGTGTCCGCAGGTGATGGGCTGTGTAGCTGATGTTGCTAATGATATTCACAATATCTGTCTCAAAGACCTGGAAGCGTTCCTCTAGTTGGCTGAACTTGACTGCTGTCCTGTTTTCTGCGTCCTTGTGTAGGTCCTGAAGGTCTTTCAGGCTCTGCTCATTGGCCTGTGAGACAGTGGTGATGTTGTCCATTTGCCCTGTGAATGAGCTCACCTGGTTGTTCATATCCTCCAGGGTGTCATTGTTGGCTTTGGCCAGAGCAGAGTTGTTGGCAGCTAATGTCTGCAAACTCTGTACTTTCTCCTTTAGCCAATCGGTGTCCTTCTTGGCTTGAAGGAAAACCTGCTGCAGACTTTGGAAGTCATTCTTAATTCGCTGGATGGCCTGGCTCGTGTCGTCCACAGATCGCTGCAGGTTCGTGATAAGGTTCCTCTGCTGAACCTGGGTCAGGTTCAGGTTGTTAAGGTTCATGATAACCACGTTGTGAGAGTACATTTGGCTCTGCAGGTTGCCCTGGAGCACGCTGGTATCTTGTTGCAGATTTGTGACATAGCCATTATATGCCTGGAGGGTTTTATTGACAGTGGTGATGAGGAAAGAATTATTCCGCAGAGTTTCCTTCAGTTGACTCTGCCTATCCACCAATGCATCTCCACTGGCCTGTAGCTTCTCCAGGGTATCTTTGTTCCTGCTGGTCTTTTCTGTGATCTCCTGAAGCTGTCGACGGATATCCAGTATATCTGATCTGAAGGTAGAAAGTTCTGAGTTGGTGCTTACAGCTTTCTTCCCAGTTTGGTCCCCTGGAATAAGAGATGTTTATTACTTGGACTGGTGGTATAGAGATGTTTAGATGAGGCCAGAGACCCAGATATGGACCAGAGAGATGGCTCAGTGAGTAAAGGTGTTTACTTCCAGACCTGAAACTCTGAGTTCTATTCCTGAAGCTACATACTGGAAGAAGAAAACAGACTCTTATAAGTCATTTGTCCTCTGACCTCAATATGCATGCTGCAGCCATGTGTATGCTCTCCACTGAATAAACAAAAATAAACAAACAAATAAACAAATGTAGTTTTAAAAATTCCATGTATTTCACTGGTAGTACTGCATTCTAGATGTAAAGTTTGTGGTACCTGCAGGCTGTAGCACTATGATTCTGTATCTATTTAAAATGGGCTCTGAAGAAGCAGCCAAGGTGTTAAGCAAATGACTTACAAACTTGGGTGGACACACTTTTTTCAAAGACACAGGGGGATTTCCCAGATGCTAGAATATCAGGCGGGGTGTACTTATAAAAAGTTAACCTTACAAATTTATGAAAATTCTTTTTTTTACTGTCAATAAAAATGATGAACTATACTGGGATTAAAACTGTAACAAAGTTCATCCTAAAAGATTTTTCAATGCAAAATTCTTTTACTCAATAGGTATTTAATAATTTGAATGCTAGACATTACTGGCAATTTTCAAAAACAGAATCATATTCATAAAGCTTTATATATCATTGGAACCAACATTTATTTTTTAAATAAGTGAAAACAAACATCACGAAACCAAACAGGATGGTTGTAGTGGTACACACCTTTAATCCCAGCACACAGGAGGCAGAGAGAGAGGCAGGTAGATCTTTCTGAGTTCAAGGCCAGCCTGGTCTACAAAGTTCCGGGATAGCCAAGGCTATTACACAGAAAAACTCTGCCTCAAAAAACAAACAAACAACAAGAACAGCAACAGAAGGAAAGAGAGAAAAAAAAAAAAAAAAAAAAAAAAGAAAAGAAAAGAAAGAAAGAAAGAAAGAAAAAGCAACCAAACAGGCTATTGTCTTTTATATTAAAAGTTAACCCTGCTGGATATAGATTAATCCCAGCTTTCTGCAGGCAGAGTTAAGAGGGTTTCTCAGTTTGAGGCCTACCTGATCTACACAGGGAATTAACTCCCAACAACGTGTCTATGCAGTTTAGAATATTTCAATGGAGCAGTTGACCAAAGAGCCTTTGATAGAGGTTCAGTCAAGAGTGGGGTGCAGATTTTGTATCATACATTAAATTTTAAGGTGAGAGCCCTTACGTTTGAAAATGGAAGTATTTAGAACTAAATGGCAAGGAAAGACAGAGCATGCAACAACAAAAACCCTGAATGCATTATCACCCTGAAACATTGTCATCAGTCCTACAGTGGATGTGTAGGGGACTCCCTCCACTCAACGGTTCACTCTTGTTACAGTTTACCTAATTTTTTCAGGTCACTTTCCACTGCAGTGAGCTTGTCGTTGTAAGTCTGGCGAGATGTCTCCATGCCACCTGTGACATTGTCCATTTTCTCTACAACTAAGATTTAGAAAAAGAATGCGTTAGTTGAGTTAACTGCTCTTGCTTAGTTTTTCAGTTCCAAGATGACATAATTTCATTATGGAAGAAAGCAGATTTGAAATACAAAGCTGAGATCAAATATGGTAGAGGCTGATCTTTAGAAAAATAGCTGGTCACAAACCTAGTGATGCAACTAATTTGGTGGAAAAGCATATATCTCTAACTGGTCTTTTGATTCTGTAGTATCTTGGAAGCTCTAGAAAGTGTTTGGACCAATTTTTTATTTGCTAGAGTTTTCTGTTAGGTATCAAACCCCTTATTGTAACTCCTGTGTTTATTTCTACATGTGGAGACATACAACTCTATAATCATTCACAAAATTCTATGACTTTTCAGCCTCTCCAGTGGTTTCTACACGTGGGAACTCCACTGGCAAAGAACGGCCTAAGCCGGGCATGCTGGCACAATCCTCTAACCACAGCACTAGGGAGATAGAGGCAGGTGGATCTCTGTAAGTTGGAGGCCAGCCTGGTATACATAACAAATTTCAGGCTAGCCAGGGCTACATATTTGAGATCATGTTTTGAATAGATAAGTAAGTAAGTAAGTAAATAAATAAATAAAAGAATACTTGGCTTAAATGTATACACAAAGATGCCTGAGAAAGGACCAAAAGCAAATCCTATTTGCTACTATGAGTTCTACCCCCTAGGCCTAAAATCTATTTTCACTAATGACAATAATTTATAGCTTGTTAATTCCCAAGTAGATGTGTAAATTATGATTCAACGATTTACCAAGATTGTTTTTTAAAATGTTTTCTTGACTCTCCAGTGGGGTAGTGATGCAGTTGAAGAAGGCTTCACTTATGAGTTGTCCTTGGGAGATAGTCATTCTCTGTGGTCAGGAGTTCATGTTTGTGTCTAAAGGACTAACAAACTATTTCTCTGGAAGTGACTTCCATGACACCCACCCTCCAACAGCTTGGCATCAGGAAGTCTGGCTGCTATGCATTCGTGTGTGTGTGTGTGTGTGTGTGTGTGTGTGTGTGTGTGTGTGTGTGTGTGTGTATGTGTATGTGTAAGATGTAAGTTCATTTGTTTTAGAGATGATGTCTTACTATGTTGCCTGGACTGGCCACCAACTAAGCTGCACCTTGCAGAATTCCCTAAGACAGTAGCCTGTTCCTTATTCTAGGACCTACACACTGTGCTGTCATGGCTTGCTTACTAGGAGATCCTTTAAACGTCCTTAACTTAAGATGGAATTATTTCGAATAAACCCACTTTAAGGTGAAAATATCCTAAGTAAAAAGTGTAGTTAATACTCCTGCCTCAGCCTTCTGAGTAGCTGGGACTACGGACAAAGGCCAAGATGAGTGTTGGTTATCAACAGGCTTCTTTTTAATAATGATTTTTTTCAAAGAAATGTTTTAACACACCTTTAATCCCAGCACTTGGGAGGCAGAGGCGGAGGCAGAGGCAGAGGCAGGAGGGAGGAGGCAGAGGCAGGAGGCAGAGGCAGAAGGCAGAGGCAGAGGCAGGAGGCAGGAGGCAAAGGCAGAGGCAGAGGCAGAGGCAGGAGTCAGGAGGCAGAGGCAGGAGGCAGGAGGCAGAGGCAGGAGGCAGGAGGTAGGAGGCAAAGGCAGAGGCAGAGGCAGAGGCAGGAGATAGGAGGCAGGAGGCAGGAGGCAGAGGCAGAGGCAGGAGGCAGGAGGCAGAGGCAGGAGGCAGGAGGCAGGAGGCAGAGGCAGGAGGCAGGAGGCAGAGGCAGGAGGCAGGAGGCAGGAGGCAGAGGCAGGAAGTAGGAGGCAGAGGCAGAGGCAGAGGCAGGAGGCAGAGGCAGGAGGCAGGAGGCAGGAGGCAGGAGGCAGGAGGCAGGAGGCAGGAGGCGGAGGCGGAGGCGGAGGCAGAGGCAGGAGGATCTTTGAGTTTAAGGCCAGCCTGGTTTACAGAATGAGTTCTAGGACAGCTACACAGAGAAACTCTGTCTGGAAAAACAAAAGCAAAGACAAAGACAAACAAACAAACAAAGAATGTTTTAGGAGCATGGCTGTTTTGCATATTATGTGTGAACTCAATGACCTAGGTTTTACTACCTGAAATATTCTATCCATGCATGACTATGTGGCCAGAGTGTCCTGGCTTCTTTCAGGAAGCAGACTACACGTGGCCCAAAAATTAAATCAGTTCCTTGGCTCCTGGAACTGAGCCCTGAAGAAGCTCACACTGCTGTCCTTCAAGTAAAATGCACTGTCCTAAATGCTCTTTCTCTTTTGAGCTTTTCCACTTGCTCTTCTTCCATCTATAGCACTCTTCCCTGGTTTTGCTTTGTTTTCTAACTGGTTTAAGCCATGGAGGAGCTTAAACAACAGCAGCCGGGAAACAAACAAAATTCCCAGTGTGCTTTTTATTGGGTGTCTATTGCCTCACACTGTTATAAGTTGACAAACCATGGTAAGTTGAGGACCATCGTCAGCTATATCTCCAGCTCTTAGCTTATCGTGCGGTATGTAATAAATAGCTACTATGGCATTTATTTTAAAAAGTGAGAATTTGCTGAGGTCTAGGGAATGTAGCTGAGCTATAGGTTATAGAGGTCAATATATAAATCAGGGAGATCTCAGTATGACATTTAAAAAATTGTTATCATTATTATTATTGTTATTATTATTATTATATATTATTGTCATTATCATTATTAATTTCTAAAGTTGCCACACAGGAGCTGGATAGCTGGCTCAGGGGTTAGGACTGACCACTGCTCCTGCAGAAGAACAGCATTCAAATCTTAGCACCCATGTTAAATGGCTCACAAGTGCTTCTAACTCCAGCACCAGGGAGTCTGATATCTCCATGGGAACTGTACACATGTGCACATAATCCACCCACCCCTACATAAATACACATAAGTCAAAACAACAAATTACTATGGGGACACCGAGACGCAGTTCTAACTTGGCCCTTGGGGCTGTGGATAGCACACATGCTCCTGAATCCATGGAGATTTGATGCATTTGCCAAAGCTACATTTGAAAAAAAAATGCTTATAAGCTTAGACTCAGTTTTGACTCTCAGATGAAAACATGCCTTATTCTGTCCTCAAACCACACACAGGATCTCAAGTCCTGCCTCTTTCCTGGAAGCCAATAAAAAAATCTGAAATATGCGGACAGCCAGTTGCTTTCCACCTTCTCTGAATTTTCTTGCATTTTAGTTTATAAAAACATGTAGCTGTTATGGACAGATAATTCGAGTGTACTTAGGACAAAGGGAATAATACGTTCACTTAAAAAAAAAAAAAAGAACAAAGCAACTGCTAGTTTTTCTTTCCATGAGGAAAGGAAATGATGTGTCCTGCCCACAAGTGTTAATGAACCAGCCCCATGTGTGTGTGTGTGTCTGTGTTTAAAAATAGCGCCCGGTATAAAGCTGTAAACTGCAGGGCTGCGATGCTGGCAGCATGCAAGTGCTTTTTATGCCCAAGCTGACTGAAAGGACTCCAGAACTAACCCTGCCCTAGCACACAGCATCCTCCTCAGTCTTCCCCTACTTTGTAGCACAAATTTTCAGCCAGAAGCATAATGGCTGAGCTTCTCGTCTCATGCTAGAAATTCCAAGTCGACACAGACCTGTTTCTGGTCATTTTCCTAAACAAAGAGGCAGCACAGAAGAGGCGCCAGCGTTCAGGCTGTCCATGGGGCCCTTCAACTAGGAACTGTTTCTGGTGTGGATTGTTTTCATCAGAAGGAGATTTTCGTCAGTGAAGGTTGAGTTGGTATGCCTGCAGCCCCACCCCACTCCAGGCACATTCACCCGAGAGTCAGGTGGGTGACCTTTACACCTTGGCGCTATTCCTTCCTCGCCCCCTTTTGTTTCCACTTACTTCGTTTTCTTTTGTTTGTTTTTTGTTTTGTTTTGTTTTGTTTTTGAGACAGTTTCTCTGTGTAGCTTTGGCTGTCCTGGACTTGCTCTGTAGACCAGGTTAGCCTCAAACTGAGAGATTCCTCCACCTCTGACTCTAAGAGCGCTGTGATTAAAGGTCTACCCCATGGCATTAAGCTTTGTGTCTCACTTGAGTCTGGAACACACCAACGGAATCTTTGAATGACAATAACACTAGTCTGTGTGTTTTTATGATATGAAATATAACTCCTAGTTTGTGCTATGTGTACTGTACCATCACTGCAGTTGGTTCTTCTAACCTCTATTTTACAGAGGAGGATAGATACTGAGTTTTAGAGATGGTCAAGAACATCCCAATCACACAACTTGTGAGAGACAAAAGGAGACACCAGGCTAGGAGATAAACCTCTAAAATCCACATCTTCAACCCCACATGAATTTTTCTTTACTATTTCTTTCTTCAATCTGATTTTCTCTAATTAAGGAAAATCCCTAAAGGGGGAAGCAATCATGGCTTCATCCTTTTTTCTTTAACGCTACCATCAAGAGATGTTTATTATGCATCTGCCATGGTGCTAAATATTGAAGGTAAAGAGACACACCACGGCTCCTTCCTGAGGGCAGGGAACAAGAACAGCACAGAGCTCCCACCTGCCGTTGAAAATGCTTGTGCTACACTGACAAATAAAAGACGCAGGGAAAGGCTCTCAACAGTCTTGGGAATTCCAGTACCAGCAGTTACACAACCTGGGAACTCATCAAAGGCATTTCTACCATTAACACTATCTCAAGATTCATTACTGAGAATCAGAAAGTCTGCAGGACGTCATCTCAAGTTCTAAAGTGTGCTTTGATGTGTCTGTGTATCCTCTGGTGTCTTCACTATGCTGGCAAAGTTTAGCAGCCAGGTTTCAGACAAAGGGTAAGACTTGCTGATTCAGATTTGTGCCTTTCTTCATTCTAAGCATTGCAAGAAGGGCCTGCTAGGCAGGCCAATGGAATAGGATTTTCATAGTTAGGGAATGTTCTGGAAGGAACATGACTTACTGAAGAGCTTAAATCATGATGCCCTTCATGTAGGCTTGTAGACTAATAAAAAAGAGTCTAGTGTGGAGGATGTACCAAACTGCAACTGTCTAAAAACATATTTCCGCAACCTGAGCAACGTGACCCATGGTCACAGCTGCTGTACAGACTGCATCTGAGTGACTAAGTGATCCTCCAGCTTGCTCAGCAAATTCTCTGCATGAAACTTTGTTAGATTCTAACATATAGCTATGGAAGTAACATAAAAGGAGAAGCAAAGAACAATTTTGAGGAATATAGTACAGAAATAGCTTGCCAACACTGTCTAAGGGAGTTTCGTTTCCTTTCATCGTCTTCAGAGAGACACCTCCTTGGACTACTTTCACTGCATATTTTTCTTCTTTCATTTAACAGGGAAGGGTTTTTCTAGTCATCAAGGGTGGGGGCTGTGAAAGGAGGACTGGGTATATCTTTCTGCCTCCTACAACACTGGAGTCACCAGAGTCTTATCAGCTAGAAAGAGGAATCAGATCACGTAAAGAGAAAGTACATCTGGAAAACGTCAACTCTGAGTTCGTTAAGGCTAGCCTTGGTGACCAGAAGAATACATTGCATTATCTTCTTTTTGTCAGCAGAGACCAGAGGAATGAAGGCATTGAAGGAGAGGAAAGAGTGACAAGATGTCATCTATTCCCCAGATCTCTTCTCTTTTCACCTTGGTAAGATTGCACCACAGAGCAAAGCTATGCTGACCTCCGGAATGTTCTGTCTGGGTAGTGCTTTGAAGAGCAGTAATCCCCTCACACAGACTGGCTCAGAGATGCCTGGGCATCTGTTCCTTATCTGCATAGAAACCAGCCTCAATCCATCTACCCACCCCATCATGTAGCTAACTTTTCTGGGTACCTAACAAAGAAGCCATACTTGTAGGTACTAGTGGGAGATTTCATAAATAAAAGACAGTTTTCGTAGAGTTCTGTAGTTTGGTCAGAGACACACTGGCCATAATGACATGGTTTAACAGGGCCTACAGTGAGGGACACTCTCCATGGGAACAAATAGGAGGCTCCACTCAGGGGGTTCTGGTGAGACATGTATCAGAAACTGAGAAGTGAGGAGAGGCCCTTTAGGTACAACACAGTCCAGGACCACAGGCCAGTGACCAGCACATGGACATGCGAGAGTGATCCTAATGTCGTGGGAGGTGCGGTAAAAAGAGAGCTGGATTCTTGGGCTTTCTGTATAATCCCAAAGCTGCAAATCTTAGCCTTTCTTTCTGGAAGAGTAAAATTCACAAAATATATCCATTAATCCCCTCTGCTCTCTCTGCTAGTGCTAAACTTTAACTCGCATGCTTTCACACTGTACTGAGCCCTGACACCCCTTACTGACTGACTGTTTTCAACCATCTTTTGTCCCACTAGGAAAAACCATAGTCCAGGAAAGAAGGGGTCAGAGCCCAGCCCTCATCATGATTCAGCAGCCTTTCTTGACCAATGTCTTTGCTTCTTCATGAGAAAATTTAGGTCTCTACAAATTAAATAAATTCATCACAAATGGATAAAACAAGCAGGCAATTTTCTAAATTCTTATTACTCCAACTTATCAATCAATGTGCTTTGTGGGATACACTTTAATTTTCCATAGATATGAATAAATACAGTGAGATAATGTAGGTCGATTCTAGACCAACAGCTTTGCTCATCCTGACTACCTTGAAAAGTGGTGTGATGGTTATTGCTTTACAAAAATCACACCATCTCTAGATCAGTTTTCGTAGAGTTCTGTAGTTTGGTCAGAGACACACTGGCCATAATGACATGGTTTAACAGGGCCTACAGTGAGGGACACTCACTGTAGCACTAAACAGGGCAGGGCTAATGTGATGCCCGGCACAGTGGCAGACACTTACTGGATATTCATAAATGTGTTATACAATAGGTAGAATCGTGTTGAATTTGGGCCATCTGTTTCCTAAGTCAACTCTAGTTCAGATGTATTCATCCTGCCTCCCAGAAGCCACTCAGAGAGGGAGGGAATTTACTCTCAGACTTTTTCTTCCTAAACTGTCACTATGAGTTAAGGGACAGGGAAGGTGCAGTAACTCCACTTGGTAAATCTGTCAGCTCTGAGGTGCAACCGCAGCTGAGGTGACTACTGAGAGAATGGTGGGAAGACGAGTGACCCAAGTGTGCCCCTGTGCTACAACCAGTCACCTTGTCTGTCTCATGTCACTGTGATAGGGAAGGCTTCTATGTTTGCTTTCTATACAAGGATTATGTAGTTTTGTGTTTCTGAATCATGACACCTACCTATGGTCTTTGAGAGGGAAATGGTGAAGCAGGGTATGTGTGTGTGTGTGTGTGTGTGTGTGTGTGTGTGTGTGTGTTTTGGGGACCTAGATTAGCAAGTCTGAAGACTAGAGGATTCAGAGAAAAATCTTCTCTACCATGGTTAGGTACAGTAGGGCTAATGTTTTACTAAGCAAATAGAGGTGGTGCTGCTGCCTGTAAGTTTAATTTCTAGGAGGCATTATTTTTATGGAGATATATAAACAACAGTGACTGAATGTACTGTCGAGAAAACACACAAAAACTAAAAGGGCATCAATTGGGCAGTCCCTTCGTGGGTGAGTCATGGCCCTGGAGAGCCTGTGTACTGCTTGGTCTTCTCTGTCAGTAGCATTTTCCTAGGTGAGGGCTGCAGGTTTTCACAGAATCTCTTAGAGAAGATAAAAAAGAAAAAGAAAAAAACAAAACAAAACAAAAAACAAAAACAAAAACAAAACAGAGGAAGAGGGAATGGCTGGGGAAAGGTGGGGAAAAGCAACAAAGAGGGAAAAACCTTTCTGACTACTAAATGGCTGTCTGTGCATGACTATGACGGGAATCGGTACTGTCTCAGCCACAGCTAAGGTCTCAGGACACAAGGGTGGATCTCATGGGGTTAGGGAATTTTACACCAGGATATCTTCAATATAACTCAATTGTCCTTCAGGGGCTCCGGGTCCGTGGATTCATCCAACCTCTCAATGAAAATATTTGGGAAAAATGTATTTGTATTGAACACACACACATTAATTGGGCATTATTTTCTAAATAATGAAGTACAACGTCTGCGTACATAGCATTTATCTTGTATTAGATATTATAAGTTATCTAGAAATGACTTATGGCTGTATATAGGTTATATATGCAAGTCCTGCATGAAGGAATAATAGCATACAAAAGTTTTGAGATCCTTGGAGGGGCCAAGGGACCTAACACCTGTACCTCATTCTTCTAAAAATGATTTTTCTGTGTTTAAATTTCACTGTCCCCTCCCCCCCCTTTTGCTATTTGGAAGGAAAAAAGAAAGAATGCTCACCTTTATATCCCAAAATGGCTACTGTGATGGTTAGCAAGGCACATAAAATGTATAATAATATGATTGAAAACTTCAGTGCCCAGTTATTTTTACATTTGGTACATTGTGTTCCTTCCTGGATACCTGTAAGAGAAGTCAGAGTTTAATACTAGGAAACAAAAACATCATTTTAAACAGTATCCTTGCTAAAGTGTATCTTATTTTCCTTGATGCTATAAGTGTATGTGCCCTGACTAGAGAGAAAGGGTGTGTCTGGCATGCAGCTCAGGGCTACATTCCATCACAGCAAGAATGACAGAGGCGGTTGGGCCCATCCAGTCAGGAAGCAGAGCGCGGTCAATGTACATAGCCAGCTCATGTTCTCTTCTTCACACTCCAGCATCCCTTCCCAGGAGATCATTGAGGTGGGTGTGCCCATTTCAATGAACTTAATCAGCACAGTCTCTCACAGGCCTGCCTACAGGTTAAGTGATCACACACAAGATGTTCCTGGAAGCTTGTCTCCTGGATGACTCCAGGTCCTGCCAGGTTGATAATTAACAGTAACCATGACAACACATTTGGATTTAAATACCGTGAGTAAGAAGAGCTTTGTGATTATGCCTTCTTATACCATGAAAACATTTTGAAGTTAAACAAACTCATCACTGCAGCACTCCACCATTGGGAGTCCCACAACCACTTCAAGTTGAACAACCACAGTAGTATGTTATATGCGGAGGACCTAGCGCAGACACGTGCAGGCTCATGATGGGCCTTCAGTGGCTTCGGTCACTGTGAGCACCTATGAGCCCTGCTTGGTGGATTCTGTGGGCTGTGTTTTCATAGTGTCCTTGGCCCCTCTGACTTCTACAATTCTTCTTCCCCTTCCACAGAGCTCCCTGAGTTTCACTTAATATTTGGGTGTGGGTCTCTGCATCTGCTCTGGGAGAAAGCCTCTCTGATGACGGATAATCACATTTTACTTATTTATTTGTATGTGTATGGGCACACATGTCACTGTGTGTGTGTGGAGGAGTTTGTGGGACCTGGGGATTGCACTTAGGACATCAGGCTTGGTAGTAATTGTCTGTACCTGCTGAGCCATTTAGCTGACCTTAGAGCTAGAACTTTAATAACAATTCTATTGTACAAAACACTTAAAACAACCGTGTCTTCTTGTTTTGGACATTATTTCAAACAACACCTTACACCCAGACTCAGGTCTTGATGCTTATTTTGGTCGTGTGCTGGGGGTGATTTCCCCATTTGAGAGTCAAATGTTAAGTTGTTCCCTGTATTTTTCAAAGGTCAACTTTGAATTTTGCCAGGTAAACTGATAGTAACATAACATAAAATCAGCCCTAGAAGGAGTATTTATATCTTAGAAAAGAACATTCTACAAATTAGTCTGATCTACAAACCCTAACCCTAACCTCTGATTTATTCACGTGCCCTTGATTCTAATATTCTAGAATCTATAGAAGAAAACATGGTTTTATCATCAAATGTTCAATATAAAAATATTTTATGGGCTAGAGAGATGGCTGAGAGGTTAAGAGCACTGTCTGCTCTTCCAAAGGTCCTGAGTTCAATTCCCAGCAACCACATGGTGGCTCACAACCATCTATTATGAGATCTGGTGCCCTCTTCTGACAGGGAAGCAAAATACTGTATAATTAATAAATAAATCTTTTAAAATATATTTTATGTATCACAGGAATACAAAACAGTCAGTAAACATTAGTTAAGTCATCATAGTATTCTGAATAACAACTACTGAAAAAAGGGAACATGTTTATGAAAATAAAATTTTCATAAATAATTTAATGAAAGGAGGTAATTTTTACTGCTTACATCTTAACTCTTTGAGAAATAGGCTAGTTTAAGTGGGAAAACCTGCATCCATGCTGCAAGAGACTCCCGGAAGTAACCCACGAAGAGAAACTGTTCATCTGACTGGTTGGAAATGCAGAAGACAAGACTGTGGGTGTTTAGCATAGAACTCACATTGCAGAGGCTCATGGATCTATATGGTCCTTCCCAGCATGCCCTGTGTTTACACTCACGGAGCCCCAGAGGAGGACAGCACAAACAGCTGATCAAGAATTGTACACGGGTAGCTTCCGGTGGGCAAGCCAGGAGGACTAAGCCTTAGGCAAACTTCTCTCCTTTGGTTTGTCGCTTTATGTAGTATCTTGAACAATTCTACAGCTGTGTTTACTGTAACAGGGGAAGGAATAGCATGCTAACAATGGCTGAAGCTTAGCTCTCAGGACTCAGCCACTCCCTGCAGGGTTCTATGCCACAGGCAAGAGGGACTTTCCTCACGTGTCTCAGAGCAGGCCTCTTGATGGGGGGTGGGGGCACACCAAGATCACTTGAAGGGCTCATGGCCACAGGTTTTCTGACTCTGGAACCTGAGGAGGGGTTTAAGAGTGTGAATGTCTAACATCCCAGGAGATCAATTTCTCAAACTTGACAGGGCTTCCCTTATCACATTTTCAAAATGCAGATTCCAATGTAGTAAGCCTGAGCTAGGAGCCACAGTTAGCAAGGTCTAGGTGATTCTCACCTAAGGACCACAATTTGAGGGACAGGAGTTTCATTTGGAAGCTGGGCATGACTGTAAGCTGCCGATTTGCCAATGGCTTTTAGATGAAGTTGTAGAATCAAATTCATTCATCAAACACACCTACAGTAAATCATTTTGTTTTTCTTTTAATAATTTGTTTATTTTTTTATTTCATGTGCACTGGTGTTTTGACTGCATATGTCTAGATGAGGGTGTTAGGTCCCTGGAACTAGAGTTATAGACAGTTGTGAGCTGCCATGCGGATGCTGGGAATTGAACTCAGGACCTCTGGAAGAGCAGCCAGTGCTCTTAACCCCTGAGCCATCTCTCCAGCCCCCTTGCTTTGTTTTTCAAGAGACAGTTCCTCTGTGTAGCCCTGGCTGTCCCAAACTCACTTTGTAGACCAGGACACCTCGAGTGATGGGATTAAAGGCGTAGGCCACCATGCCTGGCTAATCAATCAGGTTTTGTTTTCTTTTGTTTTTGTCATTACAATTCGCCACTGCGTGGGAAAAGTATTGCCTAGAGACAGTGCCTCTCAGCAAGCCAGGAGCCGCCATTTAGCCAGGCTAGCTGGCAGGCTCTTGGGCTCTGCAGTCTCTGGCCACAACACACTGGGTTTTCAGGTGCGCAGAACCATGTCTAATTTTTACACAGGCGTTAAAGATTCAAACTCGGGTCCTCTTCCCTGTAGAGCATCCACTCTTGTCTGCCCTACTTCTTTAGTGGGTCCTCTTCCCTGTAGAACAACCACTCTTGTCTGCCTACTTGTTTAGTGGGTCCTCTTCCCTGTAGAGCATCCACTCTTGTCTGCCCTACTTCTTTAGTGGGTCCTCTTCCCTGTAGAACAACCACTCTTGTCTGCCTACTTCTTTAGTGGGTCCTCAGACTTGTAGAACAACCACGCTTATCCGCCATACTTAATTGTCTCAGTGCGGCCTCATGCCCATTGCTGCCCTAATAACTACATCTGCAAAATTCATTTCTAACTTCCATTCAACCTACATACTAAACTAAAATCACTGGGTGCGCCTCCTCTACTTACTCTTCAGTTTATGAGTCCCTACTGACCTTCGGATAGGGAATTTTCATCACTGTCATTATCACCCAATTTCCTGATGATCACTGGCTTCAGACAAAGTACCAAGTGCTGAGCCGAGTCCTTTATGGGTAGTATTTGGAATCCATAGAACAGGCTACAGGGAGGCACAGTAGTGAGAGCTTAAGTGCCATGTTACACATAGCACAACCTCTACGAGCCTTCCCCCTTGATCTGCTCATCCATTGCCACTGCCTCAGCATGAGATCTCTACCCCCAGCAGAAGCTTTCTTTTCCATTCCCGCTGGAATCCAGCCTCACCCTCTCTCATGACCTTTGCAAAGAAGGAAATGACAAAAACAACCTTTAATGCCTCACCCTTAGCTAAGAGATAAACAAACAAATGAATATATACATATACAAACTCTAGTCAAGATTTAGGTTTAAGATAAAGTTGGGTTATCGATGGCTCAGTAGGTGAAGGCACCTGACTTTGATCCCCAGGGGCCATGTGGTAGGAGAGACCCAACTGTGACTCGGAGAAATTGTCCTCTGACCTCCACCTAAGTGCATGCACATGTGTGTACGAGCAAACACACATACACATAAATAAATACATAAAAATTAATTAAAATAAAACAAAGCCTCTTTTATTCAGAAGATGTGAAAGTGCTATTAAAACGAGGAGAAAAAAACTTGTAAGTAGACCTGCAAACATGTCACATTCTGTGTTGAGAAAGAACACATTGGTTTTGGTAGAAACTGCAAGAGAGGAGAATAACAGACACACAGATGTTGGGCCAATCTCTTGCAGAAAGATTAGCTGCTGCTGGGGGTGGGGGTCATTCCCCTGGGTTTGGGGGCTTGTAGTGTGTAAGTTCTTCACACTTCTTCAGGGTGATTTCTTACCTTCTACAAGAAGACCCTTGGAAGATTTGGTTGGAGAGATCACGATGAACAATGGAATTTGGGAGTTTGAGGATAGAAAAGAGGTCATTTAAACACAATGTCACTGTGTTACTGAAGGGAAAATGAGGGTCCAGTGAGGTGAGACAAGATTGGAAGGCACGTGTCCTGACTATCACAGGCATCTGTCCTCCTGTCGTCTGTGTGCTAGCACTGGGTTGTCACTGGGCATCCTCACATGTGGGATGCACAAAGATCCACTCCCGGACAGATGCCACAGGCCCAGGTGCTTCCCGGCAGTGTGCGCTTCCCACTGCCGATTATCAGGGTTAATCAATATCAGATGGCACAGCCTGGCCTCCCTTTCCACTTGACACACTTTCTCTGGCTCGTTGTTTTCCTCCCTCAGAAGACTTATTTTTAATAAGAACTCCGTTTTATCTTTCCTTCTCTGCCCTCCCCCAGGATGACATCTGGCTAAACATATAGAAACCTACTACAAAGAGGCCCTGCAGGCTCCTGGAGCTGAGAGACCCCTTCCTCCTTGAACCTACTTAGTCACACACACACACAAAATCAAACATTTGCGAGATATCCTCCTGTTACCAGCCTTTGTAGTGTTTGTTTACTTAGCATTACTTTCCAGAGACTAGGGGCTTTGTTTCCAGGGGGGCTGAGGGAAGTGGAGGAAGAGCAGAGGGGGACCAATCTTCAGGATGCTGCGCATCAGAGATTTCAGTTCAGGAGGTGGAGCAACTCTGCTCCTTACCACCAAGAGATCCAGCTTCTTGAGATGCCTGCCCCAAACAGCACATTTGTAAAGCAGCTGGCCACAGGCAGAAAGGGCCTTAAGGGTTCATGCTTCCCCTCTTGAACTACCTCCCACTCCAATCCATTCTTGGCTCATGGTTTGAATGTATTTTCCAGTGTTCAAGTCTTTATTATGCAAAAACCTTCGGGGGCCCATGAAGCCAGACTCAGTCTGATGAACTTGAATAGCCAATGAAAGTTAGGAACAGGCAGACAATTTGGTCTCCAGTGTCTACACTCAAAAGTTCTCTGTTTCCCTATTTCCAGTAACACATGTTTTAGGTAAGAATGGGATGGGATGAGGCCACCAACTGGGGGTGGTTAGCTAGTTGCAGGAATAACTGACACGCCCCAAGAATGGCAGTACAAAGGGCCAGAGGAATTCATCAGTAAAGAGAATTCCTTGTGGCTGTGATTCTCCATAAGAGCCTCCCAAGTGCTGTGACCCAGGCTTCAATCCAGTCTGCTTTTCCAATCTTTTTGAGAAAGGGGTGTGTGTGTATGTGTGTGTGTGTGTGTGTGTGTGTGTAGCATTCCCTTCTCTGTTGTGTTTGCCTGCCATGTGTGTCACCCAAGATGGCCTTGTCCGTTAAGAGGGATTCACACTAATTGAGCCTCTTCCTTAATAGGTGAGGTTGCACCGTGGGCATAGTAGAACAATCTGGGTCATTTTAATTACCTCAAGACAATATGGCCAAAAAGAGGCATCAAAAAGCTGGTAGATTGCAAAATCCCAAAGACCACAGTTTCGATCTGAGATTTGAAGTGACCTTTTCATGTGGCTTTTCTATAGTTACTAATCTATTGCCTGGTGGCATATATTCCCATAAACCTCGGAGAATGACTTGGCCCTAACAGTAAAACTGATGAGTCAAATAAATACCTACACATAATTATAACTGCCCTCCACAACAACAAAACAGAGTCCACATCCTGGCTAGCTGCTCCAATGCTATGAAATCACGAGAGGCTACATGCCTAGACCCTCTCACCCCATAGACGGTTAGCTTGTCCTCATTACACAGGCCACTTAGTACGTGATATAATATGAATTTTGTTAGTATACCTCTTTTTCTTATTAAGTGAATTTATTTCCTAAATGTAAACCCCAGTCCTGGATACCTTAGCATGCCAAGTTTCCTTGTGACATGGGGAATCACAAAAATGGAATCAAGACAAGAAGCCACGTTCTGTACAAACAAGCAGCACTTCTCTTCAAAAGTCTATTCATGAACATGTATCCAAATCAGAAAAACAAGATTAGTTAGACAATAGTTTTATGAGTAAGCCCTTCCACATTTATTATGAATTTACTGTAACAGTCTATGCATTTACCAATGGTATACTTTCTTTCTATTTATTTTTCATATATATAAAAGAAGGCTAGTAGTGATTCTGGCTTGACTTTAATTTTTTTTAAGAGTAAGTATTATTTATTTAAGATTTATAATTTATACACCGCTTTTTTTTTTTAAATAAAGAATTGCTATAGGCAAAAAACAGATGTAGTGGTCCCACTCAGAATATAGAGTGTCTGCCAGAATGTACAGTGTCTCAAAACAACACCATCATTTTCTCTTTGCGGTTTTTATATAATAAGAATTCTTTATCGGATGAGCTGTCCACAAATGCTTTCAGTTCCGAGCAGAGGTCAAACATCACATCTCGTCTATACACTCCTCCTAGCTGGTCCCCTCCCTCTTGGCTGCATTCCTGGTTGCTTCATTCTATGGCACAGAGTGAATGGACGATGGATCCCAGCAATCCTGGCAGCTTCATTTTCTGGCACTACTATGTGGTGTCCTTCTGTGACTAAGCTCTGAATCTCTGCACAAAAAGAACTCTGGTGATTCAGCTCCCACATGACCCACGAGAGTCTGCCGCATAACTAAGATGGACACATGCCATGCACGGACTTGGAGAGAGGCTGCCAGATATTTTCCTGGTTGGTGCAGAGTCTGTGACTGCTGCAAACACAAACAGGAATTGCTAAGAATTATTGCTATTTCTGGGGACCCAATGTGGGCCAAACTCTCCCTCCTTGCTGCTTACTCCTCAGAGCAGGAGCTCCCACCCTCACTTTCTAGACTTTAGAAAACTGGATAGTCAAACAAGTCGCGTTTCCTCAACCATTTCACAGAACTGGGACTTGGACACAACTCTGTCACACATTTCTTCAAGCTTATTTTACTTTTGGGGGGGTAGAGTGGGGTGGGGGGGGGGAGAATGGCTAACTAGCTAAATTGCAGGGAGCTGACGGGTTAAATGTGCATGACAAGCGTCCTGTCAGAATAAAGCCGTACAGAACATTTTATGTGTTGAGAGAGAAGCTTTCTCAGATGTGAGCAATAAAATGTCGTCCCCATTAACTATGACAGGGCCCAGATGTCTGCACGTTGTAACTCTTCTTTCTGTGTCAACATACCTGATCAGCAAGCAAGGTGATTTCATCCTAAATAAATGCTCATTATTCCGTGAATGAGCAAGATCAGCTATAAAGGTCTGTTGTCAAGAAAGCTTGTGGACCGACCCCTTGTGGAGAACAGCTGTGCCTCCCCCCACCCCACAAGGAGGTAGTGTTCTGAGAACAGGGTGGACTGCGGTGAGAGGGTAACCGATTTCAAGTCAAACTATGGGGCACATAGAGGCTTCCAACAGCTTGGCCTAGAAACCAGATCAAGTCAGTCGCCGTTAGCATGTTTTCTTTTGAAGGTCTATGCACTGAGATAGGAATTCCAAAGACAAGTCTCCAAAGTCTTTTCCTTCCTTCTTTCTTTTTTCTTTTTTTTTTTATTTATTACATATACATGCCAGAAGAGGGCACCAGATTTCATTATAGATGGTTGTGAGCCACCATGTGGTTTCTGGGAATTGAACTCAGGACCTCTGGAAGAATAGCCAGTGCTCTTAACCTCCAGCCCCCAAAGTCCTTTTCTATAGACCTGAACATTTGCTGGTGGAAGCTTGCAGGAACCAAGCACACACAGCAGAAAGGTAAAGACAGGGCTTGCCAATAATGACTAAAGACAATCTGAAATCTCCTGAAAAAGCAAACACCAAAAATCTAGCTGGGGTAAGTAGTCAAGCATTTTTTTCCCCCTACAAAAGCCACATGATCCTCTTTGTTTATAAATCCCAATAGTGTCCACTGTTGTGTATCAGTTCCTCTAGTGGTAGAAGGTTCTATGATTATTTGGGCTGGCTTTAGGGTCCAAATTTCCTGACACCCCATAGAACTTTTCAGACTCCAAATGTCACCAAATCACTGTGCTCATTTCTCACAATGTGTCTTTATGATGAGATGAGAATAAAAGAAGTTCTATTTGAGGACTAAGAATGGGGCGCATGCTACGTACCAGGTCCAGGGATAACAGCCTGGGCTACCCAAACATTTAATCTCTGGGCTTTGGTATTATTCTTCTCTTCCTAAAGTCTCCTTTCCATCTACCAAACAATTTCCTTATGACTAGCCAACCTCCTCTTCAGTGAATCCCTTCCTAATTCACCTTGCACCTACGCCCTCACTGCCTGCTGCACTGCGCACATCTGCACTCATGTATGTGTCTCTCAAGTAATTTAAATGCCATTTTCAGGACACCTCCTTTGACAGGGATGGAGATTTAATATTTTTTGGTAGTATGGCTTTTCACTTCTCTGAACAAACGGGCATTCTCTGACGTCTTGCATACCATGGGACTGAACTGAGTAAGAGTGGAATGGAGGCAGGGTACCGGGATAAGGAAGATGGTTCCCTGCCAATCTCCTTCACACCGAGGGGGAATAGCTCTTTGTGTCTGTCCTTGCAGATGAGGAGTGACAGAATGACCTCACTGTCCTGTAGGCCAGGGTGTAGGCATCCTCGGAGAGGTGCACGGATGTCAACATTCAGATACTCAGTGTGCACCATCCGCCCACCCAGGCAAGTGCTCCACAGAAGGACGCTGGCCCTCTGGTTGAGGCAGGAGTGGGCGCTGGAGTGGGGGACGAACAGGACACACGCCTTGAGACCTCTCCTGGCAGCAGTCCACTGACGCTTGGGTTTCTATACTCAGCATTCCCCAAGCTCAACTTGACAAAGGAGAGGGTGACACAAAAGCCCATGCCCCGCCCCCACTTGCCTGTAGTGTTGGTGTTTTAAAAAGTGTCACTCTGGGGCAGCTGAAGGAGTAACAAAATGTTACAACTGAGCAGGATCAACTTCAGTTAATGATAGTTATCTGCTGTTGATGGCGGAAACAGTGCTGGGTGGGAAGATTATGGGTAATACAGGTGCTCACATCAAAGCCTGAATCTGTTCTCTCATATGCACTCTTCCTTTCTTTTATGTGGTGTGTGTGTATGTGTGTGTGTGTGTATGTGTGTGTGTGTGTGAGAGAGAGAGAGAGACAGAGAGAGAGACAGAGAGAGAGAGAGAGAAGTGAAGGTGTGTGCACTTGGAGGCAACAGGAATTTTCCTTAAGGCAGGGTCTCTCACTGACCTTCTAGCTCAGTTTCAGCTGGCCAGTAAGCTGCTAGAATCTACCTGTCTTCACCCTACAGTGCTGGGATTACCGGTACAGGCAGCCAGGCCTATCTTTGCTTGCACAGCAAACGGTCTTACACTGAGCCAAGTCTCCAGCTTTACCCTTGCTTTCTTGGAACAAGAAAAAAACCAGTATCTTAATGAAAGGGGCGGGAGCTTCCATGTGAATGAAAATAACAGTAAGCCTGATACACACTGTGCATTCCTCTTCAAGAGAAAGAATACTTAGAATTGTGAGGAAAGGAGCCTGGACACCGACAGACTTTATGGCTAGTGTCTAGTCTATCCTGCAATGGACACATCTTGGTCCAGAACCTTCATGGAAACAAGTCAGCCAACTTAAAACGACCCACGGGAGGGAAGGTTGGCTAATTAACGATGGGGAAAGTATAGCTTTGATTTGCAGAGCATGGCCATCCAGTTCACCAGCCACACACTTGTTATTAAAACTGAGCACAGGGCAGAAGGAAGGAAGACACTTTTCATGGGACCAAGAACCATGAGTTTCAAGACAAAAGAATGAATCTGGAAATTAAACAAAAAGCCACTCAACAGAAACACCAGAAGGCATGCAGCCAGTTATAACAGAACGTCAAGTAAATGGGAACATCTTGACTTACTAAATTTCCACACCAAAAGAGTTCCTAACACAGTTAAAATTTGGAAATGTGTTAAAAAATAAAATAACTAAAAACACACTTTTGTATACGCACGTGACTGACTTCAGACAGCAGCACAACTCAAACATACAGTTTCTCACAGATTTCTCAGCAGTGTGGCCGGAGCTACGTGACTGGTGAGAACCTCCTGTCTGTATGTCTTCACGGCCCCGTGGTCCTGAACTTTACACACATACCTTGAAATTGGACACACGCACTGAATCTATTTCTACCTTGGAAGTGAACACACAACTCACCACAGGGCCGTTGTTTTCTAGAGAGCTGTTTGTTAAGCATTTGCCAGCATAGCACTGAGGCTGGTGCAACTCAGGTGTGGTAGAAAGTCTCTCCAACAGGGCTGCTGAAGCAGCTCATCTGGTAACGTGCTGGCCACACAAGCATGAGGACCTGAGCTGCCCAGAACCAAGATAAAGAACCAAGTGTGGTAGCGTGAGCTTCTGATCGTAGTGCTGGTGAGGCAGGGAGAGGCAGATCCCTGGAGCTTGTGGAGCAGCTAGCCTAGCCTATTCAGCAAACTGCAGGCCATGAGAGAGCCTGTCTCACAATCCAAGGTGAATGACACCTAAGAAATGACACCTAAAGCTGATTTCTGGCCTCCACATTTACATATGCACACACGCACATGCACGCGCACACACACACACAACACACACACACACACTCAATCATACATAATCCCTCTAAAGAAGTACTTTCTCTGAGGGGTTACTGACAAGAGGATCCCTGGGGTGGGCTTAGATATTCCTAAAGTATGGCTTGGCCAGAGTGCTTCCTGTCTGGGGAAGCCCAGCTACCCAACCTAACAGCTGGAAAAGTAACTAAAGCTTAAGTCCTACTAATGCCAGCCCAGTGGTGTCCTTTTTACAAGTACAAAGACAGCACATTGCAGCCTCCTGCCCCAACACACTGTGCCCAGCCCTGAAGAGGAAGTGAAAGAGAAGGGCTCGGTGATTCCTAACAGTCCATTCCTAATTGAGGGCTAAAATTAAGCCTAACTGTACAGCTCTTGCTACTATGCAATGCTCCTTCCTGTCAGTGGCAAAGCTGTTCAAAACCGCCGGCATGTAGAAGCACAACCCACTGGCTGTCCTTCCGCAATCAATCACCTCTGACAGTACTGGGGGGACCAACACCCAACGAACAGCACTGGTGAGGACCATATGCTACACCACTGTTATTATGACAGTGCTCATCAAAGCCAAGCACGAATCTTCTATGATCCACGGAAGCTGAGTGAGTGACTGTCGTCACATGGTCACCATGCTTTATCTGCAGTACTAGCGCACACAAGTTGAACTTGGTGGCTGTGAGCTTGGTGGAAGACCCCCTTCCACTCTTGCTTAATTCCCAGGAGCATAGCACAGACTGGGCACAAATCATGTAAGAAAAGTGTTTATCCAGGCCCTGCTGGGAAAGCCAGGGCTCCAGGGGGCCCTGGTTTAGCGAGGGCTCCTTCTGTTATACGGGTCCAGGGCAGGATGAAAGGGGCTACAGCGTAGAGACTGAAATGGGATTTCTTTGGGAAAAGAACAGTATTGTGATTATCTAGACTGAACAGGAGGAAAGGAAAGCTGTAGCATTGAGAAAGAAAAACAAGATCACAGAAACATCGGAATATTTCCACCAGCTGCTGGCGACCGATCATTCAGTTTTTGGTGTGTAGGTGCACGTGCCTGTGTGTGGACATGCAGAGGCCAGAGGTCAGTGCTGTGTGTCTCCTTGTCATTCTTCAGTTTAAATACTTTAGAAGCTTGTCAGTGCACCACGTACATGTGGTGCCCACAGAGCCCAGAAGAGGATTTGGATAAACTTGAGACAGTCTGTCTGTCTGTCTGTCTGTCTGTCTGTCTGTCTGTCTGTCTGTCTATCTATCTATCTATCTATCTATCTATCTATCTATCTATCTTTATGTTTTTCAAGACAAGGTTTCTCTGTGTAGCCTTGGCTGTCCCTGGCACTCACTCTGTACACCAAACTGGCCTCAGACTCACAGAGATCCATCTGCTGTGCCTCCAGAGTGCTGGGGTTAAAGGCATGCACCACCACTGCCTGGCATGTCTTTTATTTTTGAGATAGATTTCTCACCTGGCGCTTTTCAACTTGGTTAGGCTGCTTGGCCAGCAAGCCCCAGGGATCTTCCTGTTTCCCTCATTCCTGCCCCTTCAGTACAGACATATGCCGTGATGCACTTTACATACTGAGCTGACTACTCAGCTTCCAGCAGTATTTATCTGTGGAAGAGGCACATCCCCGGTCTTCTACAGTCTCAACTCCCTCCCTCCACATGCCTTCAAAAGCAAGCAAACAAAACATCCAGAAAATATGTATGAAGAAACCAAACAGATGCCATCAACCAACCCATGTTACTTATTGGCAGTGCAGGGGATCACCCCCGACCCCCACCCACCAGGGCTTCAGACATGCTAGGAAAACATTCAACCACTAAGCCACACCCCTAGCCCCAGTGCCCTTAATTTCTATTGTAGTATACTGTATTGTACAAAAACTTTTAATTGCATTTATTTCTGTTGAGTCAATCACCACAGTCCAGAATTCACTTAGCCAAAGGGAGGAATGGATCAGCTAACCCTTCTAAATGGGTGAAGTGGAGGCAACATATTGGAGGGTGCGCTTGAAAGGATGCTATTTTAAGACACTGCGTAATACAATTCATCTAAAAGAGCATTTGGTGATTCAGGGACACAACTAGAATTGTCTGCCATGGGGACATGTAGTACTGTGACAGTGCAAGTATCATGCTGCCCCATAAACTGAAGAAGAACCACCACAGTAGCCCTCCTGGAGCCAAGGCTGCGTAGGAGTGTAGACTGACAGTTGAGAGAATGCATATAGTTTCTCTCATTTTTAAGTTTCCATCCTGATGAAAACCAAGATTTTTTTTTTGCAATTGAATTAATACAAATTCCCAGGCCATACTGGTTATTTAAGCGTATGTCGCTTATCACATGCAAGCTGTGTTTAACGTTCTTGATTTTCATGCTCTTCATGTCCACTCAGTGACAAATTCTTAATGTCAGGGAAATGCTGTGGCGTCCTGATCCATGCTTCTGTCTCCGATGTAAAAAGCAGATGTCTGCAGAATAGTGCAGGCACGAGGGACCATTCAGGGGATGGGAAAGAATTAGTGCCTGGCCACACTGATGATGGGTTTCTACCAGTTCTTTAATGGGGAGCCTGATATCACGGCCTGCTGTGTGTCTCTTAAAGTTTACTGTATATAATTATGCACCGTAACCATGTGTGGTTTGCATTCCAGGGCATGGGATCAATCATTCTCAGCAAATCTTCTGTTGATGTCTATAAGTCCCTCTAAGAGGCCTCTTGTAGGCTTATCTGAACCTCAGTAGAACGGGTTATTGTGACCCCAATCCTGAGCCCTAAGAGTGCAGCAGCCCTTATAGAATCCTGCCTCTTCTGCTCTACAGTACATCTCTACAGGAGACTGACTGGCAGACACACTGGGTGGCATGGTAACAAGAGATGCTGACAGGTTTATCACCCCTTATCTGAAATGCTTGGAACCAGAACGTTTCAATTTTTCTTTTCGGATTTTAGAATATCAGCATATAGTTAATGAGATATCTTAGGGATAAGACCCAAGTGTAAATGGTGCATGCCTTTAATCCCAGCACTCAGGGAGACAAAGCCAAGAGGATCACTGTGAGTTTGAGGCCAACCTGGTCTACAAAGTGAGTCTAGGACAGCCAAGGATACACAGAGAAATTCTGTCTCAAAAAACAAACAAACAAACAAAACAAAACTTGCACAAAATTCATTTATATACTTCCATATAATGTGTTTGGTGTGTCTGTATTTGGACCCAATACACGAGGTTAGGTATGTAATGTCTCACTGTGGCATCATGTCAGTGCTCAAAGTTACAGAATTTTAGGGTTTTCAGATGAGATGTTTGGTCTAGACTTTTTGCCCATGGTGTTGCTATGAAATTTTTGAATGTCCTTGCTAAATTTTTTTTTTTTTTTTTTAGTCTTCCTTAGAGACTGGAATCCTTCTTTCATGTGGGCAATGAGGATCTGAAAGGTAGGGGATTCCAAGTACCCAAGGCCTAGGTGGAAACCACTTGGCTCGTGTATTCCTGTAAATCACAGGAATTAGCGGGTGTTTTAAGGCAACACATAAGAGCCCTACACATAAGGTGGATTCTTGGTGACTTATGGTTGTTGATCAAAGAGGCTAAATAGACCTTGCATGACAGTACACACATTGGTATCTTCAAACACACACGGGTAACTTTTAGGAGACAATGCTATCTAACTTGGGAATATCATACATATTTTCCAAGTAGGGAGATCATGACTGCTCAATGTTAGGAACTGAAGATTCCCTTTAAACTCCATTTTCAAACTGGCAACTCTCCCTAGCTTTGAAAAAAATGCCAACTTGCTAGCATATCTGACATTTTGCAAGTATGGCCTGTGACTGTGACTAAAGTTATCCAAAACACTAATTAGGTGGTAGGTAGGATCTCATCTTAGAAAAATACCCACAGATATACATTTAGCCTCAATTTTAGGAGATTCATAGGCACCAAAAGCCACCTAAGCCTCAAGGATCAGAACTGATTTCTCCTAGAAGCAAGGTGTGTGTTTGTGTGTGTGTGTGTGTGTGTCTGTCTGTCTGTCTGAATTTTTTCTCATCAGTACTAACAGGTCCTAGGAGGTTTGCTAGTTGCACTGATATTCTTGACATCCCACAGTCAAGGGTAATTCCACTTACAAGCATCTCTTCCTTCCTCCTTCCTTTCTCTTAGCTGCCTGACCCTGGTACCAGTAATTATATTAAAACAGCAGTACCTTAGGCATAGCAGGTATACACCATATGACCTACAACGCCAGTTAAGGAGAACTACAGAAACTACCCAGCCTAGAGCTACAGCCAAGGACAGAACTAGCCAAAGAAAGGCAGGAGTCTAGATGCAGACATAGGGGAAATTGAGGAAAGTCCACGTGCTGTCAAAATCAGAAAATACAACTTGTTCGTGGTGGCCCAGATGGCCCCTTAAGAAATGTCCTACTTAAATGGACTCAAAAACTTGGCAACCATCCTGTGGGAACCAAGAGCAGGAAGAGGCACTGTAGTGACCAAATGTGTAGTGTCCCTTCTCACATCTGGCATCATCTGGATGAGATCCCTTTTTTCAGGTCCTTCTCATCTTAGAGAGAAAAGGCTGTGGTCCAGAAGGCTCCGAACTGTCTGCCCCATCCTGACCTCAGCTGTTCAGCCCTTCCATTCTGGCTATAGCAGCTTCCCTGCTGCACCTTAAGCACACCAGGCCAACGACCATAAGATGTTCACAGCTATATAATCTCTTAGTTCTTACACATCTTCTATATAGGAGCTATATACGCACACCCCAGCATCTCCACCACCCCACTCCAGGTTCTAGTCCAATGATATCTTCTCAGATAGGCATTCCCTGGTTACTCTTTTGAAGGTAGCAACCCTATTGCCTGTTTCCCATCTTCCTCTCCCATGTTAGCTTTCTCCATAGCTCTTACCTCCACTTAACCCACTGGCTATTCTATAGTTTCCCTGACAGCAGAAGGTCTGCGCAGGCAGGGATTCCTGGTTTGTGCTAACTCATGCACACCTAGAGAGAAGTTAGAAAGTTCCAGTGTCAAAGGGCTGTCAAGAAGATTAAATGAACTTATATATGTAAACCCCTCCCCCCTGGACCAAAGAAGAGTCCATGGGAGCCAGACGATGGTTTCAGATCCTCTGGGGCTGAAGATACAGACAACTGTGATTAGAATGACATGGTGCTGGTAACCAGTGGGGTCCTCTGGAAGAGCAGCAAGCTCTCTCAACTACTGATCCATCTTTCCAGCTTATAATGTTTCTTTTTATTTTGATTTTGTTTTAAAGTTTGTGATAAGCCCAATGGCTAGTTACTATTACATCCATCTGACAGATTAGGAGCCTGAGACCCAGAGTAAGTTACTTTAGAGTCCACAGTAAAGGTTGGTAGTGCTAGGATTCCAACCCAGATCTGCTTCCTTGCTTTGTGTACTCTTTCTCCTGACTCTGCTTTGGGAGTCCTGGGATAGAACAGGGGCAGATCCAGCCAACGGAGCGGGAGATGGGAATTAAAGTGCCCAGAATGGAGCCAGAACTCACTTATAGACCGGTATGAATCTGAAATGATGGGTGGCATTCTGTTTACTCCTAACTTGTCCAAAAAATGTAATCAAGCTTGTCAATTAAAAAAAATGTTTTCTTGACCCCAGAAAATCTGTGGATTGGAGACATTTACTTGAAACAGCCATTCCATCATAACAGGAAAGAGGCAAAGCAGGGGTTTATTATAACAGCTGCTTTCATACCCCAAACAAGGCTTGGCTGGTTTTGGCCAGTTGCACTGTAGTTGGCAAGAAGCTGACTGAGTTTCCTTTCAAAAGATCATTCTGCTTTGAAGAAAAAATAAAAAAAGCTAGTTAGTGTGCAATGCTGGTGTTTTGGCTGCTCTTCTATATTAGCTGCTTGAGTCTCAAACCTCAGTGCCTGCATCTGCAGAGTTATTTGTAAGGAGCAGGGGAAGACACCCAGCAAGGGAGGTACTGCGGGTAGCCAATATGGTGACATGGCCACTGCAATGAATTTAGAGATCTAAAAGCAGGAGTCTTGTGCCCCTTACATGGGCTCTCCTGAGCTAGTTCACGGTCTTACACACAGAGCAGAGACACGAAGGTATCTCTTCCCTGAGAAGCGTCAGTGTTGTCATTTCCCATCAAACCCATAAGTGGGATAAGGCATGGACCAAGGACAAGTCTCCACACACACACATTATTGCTATTGGGGTCCAGTGAGAGAAGGACTGGACACTGGTCTCGAGGACAGAGTTTTGCTAGACCTTGAATGGAAATCCTCCAAGAGCTGAAGGCCCTTGGCTACTTAGACCTGGCAGTGCTGGGTTGAGCCTCCCAGAAAACCAGGGCTCAGTAAGCGCTTGAAACCATTTCACTGCTAATGGCTTCCAGATGGCAGAAGAGCAACCCGTGAAGGATGCGCAGGATACAGTCAACATGTGCAAGCCCAAGAGGCTGGTGCCTATCAGCCAGGCTGCTACCCCTACTCAGAGCCCCTGTGAATGGGGACTGGGACACCTGCAGATGTCCACACCCCTGGCTGGACCTAACAGCAGGAACTGGGTTGTGGCAGGAATTCGAGTTCCAGAAACTGCTCTCTGCCCCTCCAGCTATTCTTGCTTCTCAGTATCCAGGTCTGACCTAGGCGGGGGCCTGAGGCCCAAAGGAGAGGAACCCCCCAGAGCACTGCTGGGGTTTGGGGGCCCAAGTGGAGGGAACCCAGGTGCTGCTGGCAGCTTTGAAGACCTATTTTTGATCTGAAAAGCCTTTAATTCTGTTTCTTTTGAGCTGGAGTCTAGAGCACTTGTCTTACAAGCTGGTGAGCAGCCTAAGAAAGCCAGGACATGATTCAGAGAGCAGCTACCAGCCAGCTGGTAACAGCACCACCCCTGGGCTGAGCCTGGGGACAAGTAGAATGGGGAAAGAAGGGCAGCAGGAGATGTGCCTGTACCGCTTTCCGATGGGGAAGGCTGTGCTTTAATTCAAATTCTAACATAATCCAGATACTAAAGGCCACTTCAGCCAAAGGGAGAACATGGGGCTGTACAAATCTGGCTCAAGGGGCGCTATTCTCCAAATCTGATTTTCCACAGGGATACCCCATAGTGCGCCCTAGATGAGTATCAGCAATGTGCGCCCCAACAGACAGACAGTAAACATTGCCAGTTAGTGGGAAATCCTGGAACAGCCAATTATGCACTGATGACTCAGAGATTTCACTGCATGGTGGTCTTCCCAGAGGGTACCCTGCTCCACATGGACCAGGCTGCACCAAGCTTATGACCCATCAGAATACAGCCTTTAAGCCAAATTATGAATTGAAAACAAAAAAGTTATAAATGAAAGTAGATGAATGAATGGCTATTTTAAGTTGTTCCACTCTTAGGAAAAGTAGCTGCAAAAACAGGTGCCAAGGCTTAAGAGAACACTCTTTCCACTTCCCTGAGGCAGTAGAAAATGCCCAAGTGTTTTGTAGTAGCTACTGGTCATTTAGCCAACTGACCAACATTGTGCAGGGCACAGAGTAGAGGGAAGGAAGCAAGCAAAGTTACACCCAGCTCCTACCCTCCCTCCTGGTGGCTGATAAGGCCTTTATGATAGATTTCCTGGCAATTATTAACTGCTTTATAGAGAGAAGATTTGAGTGTCAAGAGGTGTAGCAAGAAAGGGAGAGCTGGTTCAGCGGCATCAGCTTAGCAGTTAGGAGCACTTGCTGCTCTTGCAGAGGATCTGAGAGTTCAGTTTCCAGCACTCATGTCGGACTGCTCACAACTGCCTATAACTCCAGCACCAACAGAATATGATGGCCTCTTCAGGCACTTGCACATCTGTCTGTTCTTCTGTCTGTCTGCCTCTCTACCTCTCCCTTCCCACCCCACCTCACACACAGGATAAAAAGAAAAGTAAATCTTCTTTTAAAAATGGTGTACTAGGGTTTAGAGGTTCATCTCAATGATAGAAAACTTTGATTAACATGCTCAAGGCCCCAAATCTGAGCCAAGCATGGCAAAAGAATACAAACAAACAAACAAACAAACCCTAAGAAAATCTATTTCTACCCACCAATAGCTCTACAATAACCCTAGCAACTGAGGGGCTGACACAGGAAGATTATGAATGCCCCATTGTGAATAGCCCACCTGGGCTATAAAAGGAGACCCTTTCTCAAAGCTCCAATTATGATATGAAAACCTAGTTCAGTGGAAACTCCCTAAAATATATGAAGGTGAATCAAATGAGGTCTCCTAGTAATGAGGAATACAAAATCTAAACTAGCAGTCTCTTTATACCTAAAAGGCTTCCAATAGTGGACTGGATTGAAGTCATTTGCTTTGTTGGCCAACGGGATATATGGAAATTCCCAAACAACCCAGGCTGTGTCTTACGACTATGGATTGGGTCTACAAACAAAACAACAAAAAAGACAGTGGGTTGGTTTTTGTAAACGTACAGCAGGCCTGCATGTCTGACGACAGCACCCACGCAACTCATTAAACATGGAGAAGTCAAGCTGGTGCCTACATGGAGCCCTCACCCTCACCCTTCCTGTTCTAATGTCTTTGGTGAGGGAAGGTACTCTGCAGACTACCAAAGGAGAATTGTGGACACCAACCCAGACACAAAACCTTTGACCTACAGTCTTGCCCTGCTTGTAAGGAATGCTGGGGCAACAGTGGCACAGAACTTGTGGGAGTGGCCAACTAATGTCTGATTTGACTTAAAGCCCACTCCAGGAAAGAGAATTTATGTCCAGTACCACTTGGGTAACCAAGAACCAGAGTAGACAGCCAGAGACCTAGGATCAAATACTACTGGTCTTAAAAAAGAAAGGTATCACTAAAATGGCCCTTAATGGCACTGTGTTATACTTGTAGATCAGTGCCTTACTCGGTCATCATAAGCGAAGCTTCCTCCTACAGCAGATGGGAACAGGTGCAGAGACCCACAGCCAGGAACCACATGGAGAAAGAGGCAAAGTGGGATGTCTTCATCAAATCTCTCCCCTCAGAGCTCAGGGAACCCCACAGAAGATGAGATGGAGGACAGCAGGAAAACAGAGCCCTCTGAATCATCTAAGCAAGGCAGACATGAACTTGCAAAGACTGAAGCAACAAGCACAGGGCCTACAGGGGTCTGCACCAGGTCCTCTGCATAAATATATATATATATGTATATATATATATATATATATTATATGCATGTGTAGATATATGGATTACATATATGTACATACATATATATAACATATAAAATAGTTATTAGCTTAGTATTTTTAGGGGACTCCTGAGTATGAGAACAAGTGGGTCTCTGATTCTTGTGTCTGCTTTTGGGACTCTTTTCCTCCTATTGGATTGCTTTATTCACCTTCACTGTGATGGTTTTTGTTTTATCTTATTGTAGTTTATTTGGTTATGTCTGGCTGTTCTCTCTTAGAAGCAGTTCTTTTCTAATGAGAGACAGAAGGGGAGTGATCTGGAGGGCAGGGGAGGTGAGGAGGAGCTGGGAGGAGAAACTACCGTCAGGGTATATTGTATGAAAAATAATCTATTTTAATAAAAAGGAAAATAATAATAATAATCCCTCTGCTGTCTTGTGCTTCCAGCACCTTTTGTTATGACACCATCTACTCAGTTCCAGCTACCGCCTCCTTCCTACCCGGTATCTTTTAACCCTAAACACTCTCTCCCTGCTCACTTACAGGCTCTGCATTCTCTACAGCTGTATTTTTTCCCTTCTGGTTTGTTCTTGTTACTCGTCCTCTGGGAACCTTACACCAAATTGCCAGAAATAACCCTGATGGCACTTAGTAGTGAACGGAGTGGGCTTCATGCCCGTGCGGAGCATTCCAAGGATGCCTGTCCTGACACAGGGTCACTAGATTTTAGTCTAGGGCTGGATAGGCCAACCAACCTTCCTAAACACTTGGGATGTATTAGGACAAAAAGTCCAAGTAGGCAGGAATAGTCACTTAATAGAAACAGGATCCATGAAACCCAAATTTTCCCCCAAAATACAAACAAACCAAATAAAAGCCACTGTAGGAGGAAAAGACAAGGAATAAAAAGGAACAAAGGGCCGAAGAAAGAGGCCCAACTTCTGAGTGATCATGGTGGATTCGGGTCAAAGCTCAAAATACTAAAACTGTTTCTAATGTTCCACTAAGTGGCAGCCCTTTAGCACTTCTGACAAGTGATTTAGAGCACAGTGCTGGGCTCCTGGGGGGCCCGTGATTGCCATGTATGATGGTTCAATCCAGAGAGCTGGGGGTTAGTTACAGTCAGGAAGGTGGCGGTGGTGCAGAGGTCAGTTGGGCAGAGAGGAGGTCATTCGTCAGCCTGACATTTGAGCATGCCTGGATAGTGCACAGACAAGAGCCAGCTGGTTGCTTTGCTTGCAATGCCAGCTTAGGAAGGCGCTTGCACAGAAACACAAAGGCGAAAACAGCTGCATTTCCATAGGCAAAAGCAGAGATTTCTCTCCAATGCTGAGGTAAGCATTTTGTTCTCATTTTTTAAAAATAATGAAGGAAAAAAAAATCCTATTTTCCTCTAATTTAGGTTGTTTTTTGTACACATACCTCAGCATTAATGCCTGGTACAATTGGCCATGTCCATTTTTAGCCTGAATATTTGATAGTTTCTGGTTGCTTATGGTAGGAAAAAGAGTGGGGTACAGATCCCTTCCTTATGGCATCTGCCTGATGAGTGCACCTTCTTCAACTTTTTGTGTCACTCATGTCAACTTTAGATTACTCCTGGCTGCCAGGAAACATGCTGCTGCCTCATGCTGTCCTGTCAATGCTGTTCCAAATGCCTGCTTGCTTAAACAAACAGCACCCATCCTCTGGAGTGCCTCTCAAAATCCCGACTCCTCTGTGAGGTCTGCATTCTAAGGGGCTCCCTCTCCTACACCCCACTGCCCCTGAACACCGTCTCCATCATGGTAACAGAGACCTGAAGGGCCATATTTTCATCTGTCGCTGGCACCTAGCAGAGGAAGTTACCCAAACGTATGCTGGCCATTCATAAGCAAGCACTCATTAAAATTTGGGGCTGGAGAGAACCCTGAGCTGTTCTTCTAAAGGACCCAGGTTCAATTCCCAGTACATACATGGCAGCTCACAAGTAACTGTACAGTTCTAGGGGATCCTACACTCTCACACACACAGGGAAAACACCAATGTACATAAAATAAAATAATCATTTAAAAAATTATGTGCATAAACAACACACACATACACACATCACCACCACCACCACCACCACCACCACCATCATCATGACCACCATCATGACCAACACTTAAAGCTCTAGGTTGTAACTTTTAGTTACAAAGTTTCTGAACCAGATCAGAATAAATGCAATAAAATGAACTGACCTTTAGCTCAGAATTAAGTTTTGAAACTCAGAAATGGATTTTCAGTACTTTCAAGCCTTATGTGTATTCACATCAGCTTTCGACTCGGGTAGGGATACATCTTGGCACAGGAGAATGCAGGAGATCACTGTGAATGGTGTTGAAAGAGATGGGCAGAGGGCCTCCTGCCCAGGGACCCGCCTCACCCTTGCCAGTTCCTTGCTCTGCTGGGCAGCTGTATGCATCTTATGGAATGCCATAGGTATTAGCATAAGAAGTGGAGTCTTTTATAAGTTTCAAAGGCAGCAGGAAAACCCTAGGTGAGTGCATGAAGGACTGACTCACTTGCACAGCAGGTACAGGAGAGGGGAGAGGAGTATTCATTTCCATTTTGCTGAGGTGTAATTTCCAAACCTTGACTTCCAGTGAGTCTGGAGTAAAGTGAATGAGAGGAGAGAGATATGAAAATGCCAAGTGTTTTGTGCCTTGTACAGTCCATATTGAGCTGAAACTTTTTTACCTTCATCCAGGAAAACAACTATTCAATTTACAAATGCCAAGAACTCATTATTCAGAGGAATTAGACAAACACGTAGGTCTGTGATTGCCCAGAAGCTAAACAACAGTCCTTCTACGTATGGAACAGATACCTAGGAACCTAGGGTCACCTGTGAAATTCCCAGCATCATGTTAGAGTAGTGTTTTGATTATCACAGACCATGGACCCTGTGGCTGAGGCTGGCACTACAGATGACCAGAAGATCTGGTCACCAGGTAAAAATACTGTTTATAGTACAAAAATGTATCTTTAAGTGATAAAACTTGGCTTTGCCTCTCCTATGTTAGTGATACTTGCCCCTTTCTCCACTTCCTGTGCACAAGACAAGAGCACAGGACCGACTGGCCTTGTGGGTGTGGTCTGTCTGACCTGCTACTTTATATAGTAAATTGTTCCAAGGCAGGGCAACTGTATTCTAAGTGTTCTGCATTTCATCACAGTGAGAAAGTTTCCCAAACCTAGCAAATGTAAGGCATGCAGATGAAAGATTTGAAAAAAAGGGAATGCTGGGACTCCAAAGTAACCCTAGCATAATGAGATCCAAGAGAATGAAGCCCTTTCCTACATAAACATACGACATGGTAGAGAGACTGTGGCTCCAGTTTCCAAGCCAAAACTTCATTCATCTTCTTTGAGTGCCAATCTCTTCCCTTGTGATGCAGGTACCATTACAAGCCTATGATAATGTTATTAGATAGGTTAGACAGATTTACTCAAGGGTCATGTGTTGGCCCAGTGGACAAGAGTTCGCTCTATTTTCCTTTTAAGTGCAGATCCTTTAATGGAGAGGGTGACTGGACTGAAGGTGATCTGTCCCTCGGTTCTGTTTCATGAAGGCAGTCCTCACATACAGATGCTGCAGTTATAACCTGCCATGTGGGAATGCCTGTCTAGTTCTGAAGTCAGGATTGGGAGGCTCCTTGTGGGAGCACTTAACCGGACCTTTCACTACTATTAAAGGTTAATTTTAAAATAAACATGTGGCTGCTATAATATAAGGTAGGGCAATACTCAGGAGCAGTGTCAGTGAGAAAGGAGCCATAGGACAGCCACTGCAAGATAGAGAATGCGTGCTTGATCTATGTGTGCACCTAGGTGCAGTGCCTCACACCCGACAGGCTGAGAGTCAGGAAGAATGTCCACACCATGGACCATGTTGCTGGCCAGGGCTTGAAAGAGTGAGATCCTGTCAAAACAAAACCAAAAACCAAACAACAAGACAAGACAAAACAAAAAACCAACCACACAAAAAGCTTGAGATGGTCATGTGTTCACCATCAGTCTTGCGAAATAGTTCCCACTCCAGCCTGGGCTACATGAAATACTGTGTCAAAGCCATCAAGAACCCTGATAAAAGACAAACTTGAAAACCTGAGCTGTAGAACTAAAGTTGTATTATAGTCCATGTTGAAGAAGGTCAAGACTAAAGCTAAAACCCAAAAGACGTAACAGTTTGAGCTGTTGGGGAGATGCACTAGCTTGCCTTCATTGCTACCATCACTTCACCTCCAAACGCCACACCCAGTTCCACATGTGCAGCACCCAGCCTTTGTGGCTGGAGAGGAGTGCACACACTTCTTGTTAAGCTCTAGCTACACGTGATACACGTAAGATACTCTTTCTTGCATGTTGTGAGGCTCCGGCCATGCTCCTGGCAAAGGAAGATTGGGTCGCTGGGCTTGTATCTGAAACACAAGCTTGAAGGAGGTTGGAGAGAAAGAGGAAGAAGGTTCTTTAAACATGGGCGGCCAGGAGAGCAAGGGGTCTGTTATCTGCTACAGGGACAACTGACGAAGGTCTTAGAGGCACGCAGCTGCTTCCCTAAAATTACTTACAGGACTATGTGTGTATAGAAAAGTGTTTTCTTTTGCTTCTTGGGACACAGGGCCTTGCTGTTGCTTAGGCTGACCTCAAACTTGATCTTCCTGGCTCCATCTCTGAAGTGTGAGGAGTACACGCAGGTACCACTGTACCTGGTGAGAAAGTTGTTTTATCTTCTTTTTTGGTACCTTATGGTGGGAACTATAGGGAGTTGGATTACACACACACACACACACACACACACACACACACACACACACGTACGTACACACACACGTACACATACACACACACGCACATACACGTACACACACACACATACACAGACGTATTTGGTATATATGCATACATGCACGCATGTATGTATGTATATGTGCATGTAATGTATGTATGTGTAGCTGGTGAATAGTCATGGAATCTTTATTTCAGCAACTGCAGCTCCTTCCCACATATCCTGAGTAAGTCTTGCTGCTTCAATGTTGTAATATTTTTTTTTTTGGATCGCTGGAAACTTCTTATGGATTTAGTTAACTCTGATCACATTAAAAGCCAAACCTAGAAACTCAGATTTCTTAAGACTCTCTCATCTTTCCTAGAAAAAGATGGAATTCGTCAGGTGGCACCTGTTGATAGTGGAGATGCAGCACCATGGAAAATGTCCTGGGCAGGCTCATGAGCAGCGGCCAGCTGGGAGACGGTCAGCCTCCAAGGTGCCTGACTTAGTTAGCAAAGGCCCTGCCCCCACTGCAGAGCTTATTTATTTTTAAGATTTATTTATTAGTTATACAGTGTTCTGCCTGGATGTACATCTGCGCACTATTATGTGGTTGCTGGGAATTGAATTCAGGACCTTTGGAAGAGCAGGCAGTGCTCTTACCCTCTGAGCCACTTCTCCAGCCCCACAGAATTTTTTTTTTAATAAGGTCATCATGCAGGGACATGGGGTAGGATTGAGAGAACAGAAAGTGATCACTGAATCCTGCAAGTGGTACCAGGGAAGCCGCACTGGGCTCGGATTCAGAAGGAGGCCAGGCAGGGGCGCAGGCGCTAGGCTTAGGGCCGGAGAGTTGCCCTTGACTCTGATTCCGGGCGTCTTCCTTCCTTACCCTGTGGGTTTAATGGCTACTAATAGGCTAATTACCAAATTTGCAGAGCAAAGGGAGAGATTTTAACTCAGGAAAACAAATCCATAATAAATCTTACCAGTTGGATAAACATGTTGGGCTAGGCCACAGGAAAAAAACCAAGAAAATAGAAATGCCTGCTCCCTCTGCAGCACTGTTTAGTTCACTACCAAAATTCAAAACTAAGCAGTAAAGGTGTGGGGTAGGGATCCCAGAAAACGGCTGGGCTGTGGTGGCTCCTCAGGAGACTACCTTGTGATTTAAGAGACAGTAAGAACTTCCCTCATAGTATTTTCCATATGTCCTTCAAAGTTGATCTTCTTTTATACAAAGTCAGTCTGAGTGAGCTGGAGATAGAGGCTTAGGAGAGAAAGAACTAAGAAAATCAGACGTGGGAGAAAGTCAGGATTTGGCTTTGAGGAACGAGGCTCATACAGAAGTGTGTGATCTCTAAGACCTGGCAGTGCAAGCTTTCCTGAGGACGCCTCTTCCAAACCCTTGCTCTACAGCAGTGGTTCTCAACCTTCCTGGCGCTGTAACACTTTAACATGTGTTCCTCATGTTGTGGTAAGGAACCATAAAATTATTTTTACTGTTACTCCATAACTGCAATTTCACTACTGTTCTAAGACCGACCATTTTAGAAGCCCAGAATGGGATTGGTACATGGCATCACTACTCACAAAGCTGCAGGTAGACCAGCATCATCTGCAGTCCCTAGATAGACTCTTGTTGGATATACAAGCTCAGGCCCCTCCTCAGACCTGCCGCTTCTATCTCCACCTTAGCCAGACCCACTTCTGAAAGCTGAAGAGTAGTGAGGACAAGAGGCGTTTGAGTCTCTGACCCCTCATTTGTTAAATACAAAGTTGAGGATTAGAGAAGTCATACAGTAATAAGCGCCACATTGGAGGATGTGCTTCTGGCAAAAACATGTCATAGAAAAGCAGCAGACATGGGAACCAAAGAAACTAAGTTTGGACCCTCCCTCCACTTCCTGAGGTGTGGAAATAAGGATGTTTACGTTGCTGACAGTATAATTGTGACATTTCAACAGGGATGTAAAGTGCCAGGGGAAAAAGTGCCCCAAACTTTAATCTCTCACATTTTTATCCATTCCATCTGGTAACTTTTAGGCACATATAGCTTCCAGAGGGGCCATGTACACACCTGATGGAGCTGGAAGGGTGAAGTAGTTAGCTGGCCCAAGACTAAGGGACTGTATCCACTGAAGGCCAGGGAACCACATGGCTGCCCCGTGTTCTCTAGGACTGTGTCTGTGCTTCATATGGATTCCTAGATGTTTTCAGTCCTGTTTGCTCACACTGACGCGCTCATTCCTGGCAGGTTAACTGGTAGACTCGTCAGCTTAGCTGCCTTTTATTGCCTAAAAATTTCAGCACCTTAAGCAACCTTAATTATTTATTATTAGGGACTAAAGTATGACCTACTTTCAAAACATGCCTCCTGCATCAGGGCAAGAAACAGAAGCGTGCACTGAGGTTGATCACACAGCAGTAATTGAAGGAGTGGCTTCCTAAAGCAGTAACTTTTAGCTGAGGATGCTTGTTTTTCTTTGTTTAGTCACCTCCTTTCCTCCTTCCTTCCTCTCTCCTCAAATATATCTTAGCAGCAAAGGTTTTTTTTTTTTAAAGGCCAGAGAATTATCTACTTGTAGGCTAAGTCTCACAATTAACCATCTACAATAAAATACTGTGATTTCCCATCGCCACTGCAGGAATATCAAAGCTTCAATGCTGTGGACGGTACCGTCCTTTAGAGCCTTCTTCATATGCAAGATTTCAATATCCCATAGTGCTGTTGGCTGACAAGCAACTATCTATGGCTCTTATTTTCACAGCTCTTAAAAATATACCATAAGAAAATTTAGATCCTCTGTCAACAGAATTGAGGATCTGTCAAAAAAATTTTTTTTTGAATGAATAAAATCACCAAAACTTTCAGTCTAACTTTAGCCATCTTGCTGAATTACCAGAGTGGCTTTCCTCACCCCTGCAAAACGAATACCACTTAATGCAGGATCCTTTGTGTGGCATTTGTTTCTTGTTGAAAAAAAAAAAAAAGCCCATACATTATATTTTGATCATGTTTTCCCCTCCCCCAACTCTTTTCCAATCTTCCCACCTCCTTACCCACTAGACTTTATGTTCTTTATTCCTTTTCTTTCTCTTTAAAAATACAAAGAACACCTAGAGACTGTATTTGTCCTGGGTCTCAGAATGTGCACGTCCCCTGGATGGGGAGGCCTGGTGGCACTCAGAGGAAGGATAGCAGGCTACCAAGAAGAAACTTGATACCCTATGAGCATATACAGGGGGAGGAGGTCCCCCTCAGTCACAGTCATAGGGGAGGGGAGTAAGGGGAAATGGGAGGGAGGGAGGAATGGGAGGATACAAGGGATGGGATTACAATTGAGATGTAATATGAATAAATTAATAAAATATATTTAAAAATACAAAGAACAAGAAACATACACATAAACCCCCACAAAAAACTCAAAAACAGAAGCCAAAATATACAAGCAAAAGTCAATAAGAAAAAAATTAAAGTACCTAAAGAAAGCAAAATGAGACAATAGTCTACAAAAATACCACTGGGCTCATTTTGTGTTAGGCAACTGCCCCTACTGATTTTGAGGCGATGTTACTATGCAGCCTAGGCTAGTCTTGAACTCATGATGCCTCTACATCTGCCTCCTGAGTGCTAGGATTATAAACAAATGTGTGTACCACTACTGGTTTCTGGCTTTACTTCTTATCCTACCAAGAAAGACTCAGTTCAGCCAAAATTCCCTAACATTACAGATCTAGAGAAAAAAAAAAAAAAAAAAAAAGATTTAACCCACAGGAAACACAAATGTCCCAGACAATATTTTCAACTGGCTAGGCAGACACATGTCTTTTTCTTTTCTTTCTTTTTTCTCCTTTTTATCAAACATGGATTCTTTCCCCATACAATATAATCTGAATGTAGTTCCTCTCACTTCTACTCCTCCCAGTTTCTTCTCAAGTCCTCTCTCATTCAGATCCCCTCCCTTTCTGTCTCTCACTAGAAAAGAACAGGCTTCCAGGAGAGAACAACAAAACATAACAAAGAAATATGTTAAGGCAAAATGAAAAACATTCTATTGAAGCTGGACAAGCCAAGCCAACAGAAAGATAAGAGTCCCAAGAGAAGGCATAAGAGTCAGAGACCCACTCACTCTCACATTCAGGAGTCCCATAAAAGTACTAAACCAAAAGCTATAATATATACACAGAGGACTAGAGAAAGAAAAGGAATAAAGAACATAAAGTTGAGTGGGTAAGGCCTATGTAGGCCCTGTGATTGTTGCTTTAGTCTCTGGGAGTTCTTATGAACTTTGCTCAGTTATTTAGAGGGTCTTGTTCTCCTGGTGTCCTCCACACCCTCTGTCTCTCCACTCCTTCTGTCTCCTTTTTTTCTGAGGTTCTCTGAGGGGAGGGATTTGAAGGAGACATCTTGTTTAGAGCTGTGTGCGCCAAAGGCTCTCTCTCAGCTCAAGTCTGGCTCTGACCCTGTCTTTTTACCTCATTCGTTCCTACCTTCTAGTGAAGGGATGACTAATGAGTTGTAAAAAATGGTCCCAACAGAACAGGATGAGGAAGAAAAAGAACCTGGTGACAGGCCATGTACATAATCAGCCCTTCAAAAAAGAATAAAATCAAGCTTAAATAATAATTCTGATGTCCATCAAGAGTCCCTGCTATTTCAATGACAAGATACAGTGAGCTGCTTTATTACAGTCAAGCACTACCTCTCCTTAAAGAGCAGCCTTTAGAGTTGAGCTGCACTAGTGTTCCCTTGAGAATAGCCTGCATAATCTGCCTAACTGGATCATCTGCAAGGGTTCCTTTGGCCATCAGTCTTAATTAGCATGGCACCATTCTTACTGCACATGCTTACATAGTTTGTAAGAAACAGCTGACACTAGGTTCTTTATGAAGAGATCTGCTCACATGTTTGTTCACGCAGGGGTTTCCCACACATGCCAACCAACTACTCAAGTTTCTACACCCCAGTACTGGGGTGTAGTTCCTACCTGTAATAGTAGTTCCTACCTGAGATACACCGAGAGCTGGTGTGTCTCAGAAATGGTTAACCGGGGCTAATGCTGCAGAAATGACAGCTTGTGGTGTGCCCACCTAATTAATGTGACAGTTAAGGAAGCCTCTACCACACACTTGTCATAATGTGCTTAAATTCTCAGCTACTATCTCTCTTTTTCAGGGCAGGGAACAGCTGACAGAGTTCATATCTATCCTCCCCTGCCAGGGTCAGCTTAGTGACATTTTCTACACAGAAAAGTGTTTATCTCTGTAGTCCGGTGTCCACCTTTACACTATTCTTCACCTCCTGAACTAACCCCCCTGTTCCCAAGGGGGCTCATGTTCCTGCTAGCTATCTAGAGCTCTCCACATTATGCTCATGTTTATACTCTTGTTCTTGGTCCTAGTCACCTCTTTAAACAACACCCCTACCCAGAGTATCTAAGCCAGAAGAGAAGGTGAAACAACCTGGTTGCATTAGTCACAATTCATCTGGAAGGTGCCATCACTCAGCACAAGTTTCCCAGGGGTCTGGACAACTAAGAAGGTGAGCTTATGGGTATCGTGGGGTTTATAATGGGTGGAATCTGAACCAGTGTAACTTTGCTAAAGAAGTTATTTCAGGCAGGTCAGAAAAGAATGTGTGATTTTCAGGCAGAATTAAAGGAATGTTGGGAAAGCCCCCTATATCTGCTGAAAGACTGAAAATATTTGAAAAAAAAATGCATCTGTCTTGAACATATCCAGACTTTCCCTGTCATTATTTTCTACACAATAAAAAGTCAGATTGTTTACTTGTAATAGGTATTATAAGCTCTCTAGAGATAATTAAAAATATACAGGGATGTGTGGAGATTTTCTGCAAAGGGTATGCTATTTTACATGAGGAACTTGAAAACTGGAACAGTCACAGATTTGGGGCCCTGTGAGGGGTCTTGAAAACACTCTCTTATGAATATGGAATCTCTCTCTCTCTCTCTCTCTCTCTCTCTCTCTCTCTCTCTCTCTCTCTCTCATGAAATAGAATACTATGAAGAATTTTTAAAAGGGATATATGGAAACTCCAGGTACTGTAATATCATCCCACTTATAACCCCCAAAAGTGATACCTGGTCTTCTTCCACTGACTCAGAAAACCCCCTTCCACATCTCCCACCCCCTGAGAATCAGGCCCAACCAATGACACCTACGGATTGAAAGCTGAGGAGGAGTGCTAGACAGGCAGTAAAATAACACTTCTGAGAAGGCCCACAAATATGGACATTTAACCTGCAGCCAAAGTATATTCCTGGATCTCCTCTCACAGATGCCAATCCTGAAACTTGATCTACAACTTTCGAACGACTGGACTTTGTTCTCATTTCTGTTCCAATCTAGGGCCCCAAGTTAAGATCTTTTTGGGATGTAAAAAAAAAAAAGTATTATTAAAAATCATGTCAGAAATTATGCTAATTATCTGAAATTTCAAGGATGTCTTTTCCTCAGCAGGGGTGCTACCACAACCTGCTGCCGCATGGCTGGGTGCTCCCCTGCCATATAGCATGGGCCTGGGCCTCTCCTCCTCTGAAAAAGAGGCACAATGCTGAACTTGAGTTAATTTCTTTCAAAGCAGAAATTAATCTTTGGGACTCAGGTTTATTTAAAAACAAAAAGATGTTCCATTATCCATGTCAGTGCACAATGATCATTCAGCAAACAAATAACAATAAAAGTAAGTGACTCCCCTTTTTGACTGCCCTTCTCACAGATACAATAGCAGGTCGGTCACAGAAGGCACTGGGGCATACAGGTGGGCAACATCCCTGAGGCAACAAAGGCTATCTGTCAGGAAGCACCCATACAGGGCTGTGGGGAGCTGTGTGTCCAGTGGAAATAGCCCTGCTCATTTCACTTTGGCTTTGTTTAAAGACAGGATCTCAGTCACTAAGCTGCTCTGCCTTCCTGCCTCAGCTTCCCAAGTAGCTGAGACCACTTCTTTAATGAAGACGCAATGTATATTTTTTTAATTTTTAATTGTTTAAAAGAGTTACTTATGTGCTGCAGGGGTGCAGCACTCAGGGAGGCAGAGGCAGGCAGATCTCTGTGAGTTCGAGGCCAGCCTGGTCTACAAAGTGAGTCCAGGACAGCCAAGGCAGCAGAGAAACGCTGTCTTGAAAAACAAAACAAAACAAACAAACGAAAATAGTTACTTATGAGTAAGAGCTCTTGCCTGCGTGTGTTTATGTGTACCATACATGTGCCTGGTGCTCGTGGAGGTCAAAAGAGAACACTAGATCCCTTGGAACTGGAGTTACAGACGGTTGGGAGCTGAATGCAGGTCCTCTGGAAGAGCAAGTGCTCTTAACAGCTGAGCCATCTCTCCAGGCCACAATATTGCCTACTGTATGGAACACTTTGGATCCTCTTCTCAGTTATAAATGGGGGGTGGAACGTACCATACTGAGTACCAGGAGGGCTCCCTAGTGACAGGCAGTTTATTGACCAGAAGAAGCATCCTGTCTTTGGGGACATTTACAATTCAGCATGTTGTGAAGTCATAGGCGTCCACCAATTTCCCACCAGGTCACAGTAAGGATGCACAGATTTTCGATGTTTCCAAGTTTAATGAAAATGTAGGTGAGAGAGAGCCATTCTCTTCTAACTCAACCACAGGGAGCCTCCCCTTGTGCTCAGAGTGTCCCAACAGCCTGGCAGCTTCTCACCATGTTTGTAAAGACTCTCAAAAATCACAGTCTCTGTACAGGGCTGCACTACAATCAATATGTGACAATCCTAGGCTTTCAGTATCTATGACAACTAGCTCAAGTTACAGTTTTTCATCTGCATGACATACTGGTATGTCAGTGAGATAGCTCAGAGGGCAGGACTGCTGGCTGTGCAAGTCTGACTACTAGAGTTCAGCTCCCGAATCCACAGTGGATGGAACCAGCACTCAAAAGTTGTCCTCTGACCTCAACATACAACTACACACCGATGCTTGAGGCATGTATGTGCAATACACACACACACACACACACACACACATCCCAGATGAGAATGACCAGAGTGTAGTTTATAAACTGTAATATTATATAACATGAGATGATACACAGGACCTGTTGTATGGGCCTGGCTAAGCATACTCATCTTTTCTATGGTGGCCATAGATTTTTTTTTAATCAAAATGAAGGAAAATGCTGCAGTATGAATATACACATCAGTGTGATGCATCTACGTTCCTACTCGCACAATGCTTTACCTCAGAGAAAAAGGAACAAATTTCAAAGCATAATCAGCTCATTGCTTTCTTTTTTAAAAAAATTAAGGGCTTTTGTGTGTCCACTTTCAGTTTATAGTTCACAGCCAGTCGCAGACTAGTAAGTCAGTTTTCAGTGACAGCCGAGCCCTGATGCCAAGCCAGTCTGCACTCAGCCTGGGGGCTGCATTTTTGGTTCAACTTGATCAATTACTTCCCTTCCAAGATTAAACATCTTTGGAAAATATACTCTGTTACATAACTCAAGGTTCAAACTCCTTTGTTCCCGTGATCTCTGCCAATAAGAAGAGGGTTCCAGTTTAGTTCCTGCTAATCATTTTAAGAGTCCTGCTGTGAGGATCAGCATTCATGGATGATTGCCTAAAAGATGGGAAGGACATCTATTCCTCTCTGTACCCTCGGTTGTGTTCCTCCATCGAGCCAAACCAGCCCCAAGCAGCAGACGTAGGCTGAACTGCTCTGGCTTGAGCAGAGATGTTTTTACTGAATTACACTCTGGCAGAGTGCCATTGGCTTGCACGGAGGGACATTACAGGGAACAGTCCTATAAAAACTGCTAGTGTGGGGATCCTGCTGAAGACATTTCCACTGTATCCCACATGGAGACTTTGATGAAAGCCAGGAGAAATCTCCCTTGACTCTTCCTTCCAGAAGAAGCCTGCTTCCTTGGAGCAACTGGCTTTCATCATGTAGGCAGAGTGAACTTCCTATTTCCCTTTTGGTTTTGGGGTCCAGGAAACTCAGTATCTAATTTTCCTCTCACCTCTAACAACTGTATATACACACACCATATATATTCATATATATATGTATGTATATTCATAGTTTTCCATTATTTTTCATCTCTTCTGTTTCATACACTTCAAATGTTTTTTTAAACTGTCATTGTATATACTTAAGGTATAAACACACAAATTTCTTCATGTAGTGTATTTTCTATAAGTTTCCTGGGTTCTTTTAAAAACATATTTATATATTTAATTGCTGATCTTACAGGGAACTCTTACAAATCTGCCAGTCTCCTCTTCCAGCCCTGTCTTTCTCTCATGGACCTGTGATCCTATTATAGTGACCCCCACAATTCCTAGACACACCAGAAGGATGCAGCATATACTTTGATGCTGTTTGTGTCTCTCCATGAAATATTCTCTGCCTGGACTATTGCTTACCTATCTTCTAAAAGCCAAGAAAAATTATGGCAGAATTCAATGCCTAAGTCTATGTCTCACTTTGTACTACTGGTGTTACATAACACTGCATGCTACAGACTACATGCATGCCTGTGTGCTAGTCTACAGACTACATGCATATCTGCATCCCAGTCTATAGACTACATGTACCCTTGTGTCACAGACTATAGATTACACACATGCCTATTATATGGACTACATGCACACCTATGACCTAGTCTACAGACTACATGTACACCTGTGTCCTTGTCTATAGACTATATATACACCTGTGTCCTAGTCTATAGACTACATGCATGCCTTTGTCCTAGTCTACAGACTATATGAACACCCATGTCCTAGTCTATACATATGTGTCCTCTTCTATAGACTACATGCATATCTGTGTCCTCTATTCTATAGACTATCCATGCCTGTGTCTCAGTCTACAGACTATATGCATGCCTAGGTCCTGTCCTATAAACTACATATAGTACACCTGTGTCTTGTCCTATAAACTACATGCATGCCTATGTCCTGTCCTATAAACTACATAGAGTACACCTGTGTCTTGTCCTATAAACTACATAGAGCACACCTGTGTCCTGTCCTATAAACTACATGGATTCCTATGTCCTAGTCTACAGATTATATGCATTCCCATGCCCTTTGCTAGACAATGAGATCCTTTTAGGAAAAACCAGTTATATTGGCTTTTTTAGATCCTTAGTTCCAGGTCCATGGTAAGTACTCAATAAATATATTTACATTAATAAGTAGATAATCCTGTACCAGTTCCAGCATGAAGGATCCTTAGAATGTCATTTCTAACTATCATTGATAGAAAAATGCACATCAGTATCATAGAGCCTTTGAGACAAGGGATATTGAAGGTACAAAGTACAGGTGGAGAGGCTGGGTGAACCAGGGACAAATCACTCCTTCCTTAGAAATGACTCCAATTCTCCAACTGTCTTTGAGAGATGGGAATCCCAGGATACTTAATGAAGGAAGGAAGGAATAAACAAACCAGCAAATCTTTTTCCTTATGGTATTACATAGTTGGCCAAATTCCAGCTGTTTGCTCACACATGAGGCCAAGACCAGAACAACAATCAAATAAAGTCAGAAATCTAGACACATTTTGGTGATTTCACAGGGCAAAGGAAAGAGGAGCTCAGAAAGGAATGGCATAACCTGGTCCTGAGGACATGGAGGGTGTCCAAAGGGAAGTTAACTAGCTGCCAATTGGTCTATTGATTTTCCAGACCTAAGGGTGGAAATTATGCTATCACAGCCTCCCTGGTTCTTCCAGTGCCAGAGTCTAAATTCAGGACTGGGAAGATGGCTCAGTCAATGAAGTGCTGCTGAGGACCTGAGTTCAAACCCTAGCACTCATCCAAAGACTGTACATGTAGAGTGCATGCGTGTAATCCCCATGCTGAGGAGACAGAGACAAGCACCTCCCAGGGGCTCACGGGCTGCCCATCAGCCTAAATGTTGACTCAGGTCCCAATAAGAGGCTCTGCCCTTAAAAGCAAAATGCAGGCCTAGGGTCAGCCAGGACCTCCAAGGACATGAACTTGCCATGGTGGATCGGCTGGTCCTGGCAAGGCACTAGTCCCCAGGCAGCAAGAACAGCCTGCTTCTAGAACAGCTGTGGCTGCTGATGTGTGAGACAGCTACCTCGAAGCACCAGGTGTGCTCACCGAGCTGCCTAGCGACTTTTCTTAAAATGGCGAACAATGAGAGCTCCGGGCTCTCCAAGTTTATTGTATAGAAAGATATTCATGTACTGTGAGTGGGAATTGATTCTCCAAGGATTTCATGGAAGTGGAATTCCTAACCAGCCTCTTTACTGGGACTCTGAGAAGTGGCTGATGCTATGCATGAAGACAGCTAACCCCTGCCTAACTTAATTACAGGCCTTTTCTTGAGGAGATGAAACAATGCTTGGTCTGAGATAAAGATGAAAATGGTGAGGAAGGGATAATTACTAGGCCTGGGCAGCTTCCTTCTAGAGGGGAGAATCCTGAACAGCCGTACTTCCCACCCATCCCCACTCCTGGTGCTACTACCCCTGGCGCTGTCATCCTCTTCCCTCACCATCTTTTCTGTAGTTCTTGTCTTTGCTTCAGTGCTCCATTTACCCGTTGTCTACAACGGTGGCCAATTCCAGCACTCACCTCTCGCTAACACGAACTGTGTCTTGGCTCCAGCCACTGTCTAGGCCCCTGTTAGAAATGGTCAGACTCCTCCCTCTTCTGCTGCTATTCACTCCACTACCAGCCTCTATCCTTCCAGACACCCATGTATCACCACTCCACCACCCACACATGGACTGACAGACCTTTGAGGATGAGACCACATCAGCGATGGCTGCACCCCTTCAGGCTGTGATTGGGACAGCACACCACCACCTAGGAGCCAGTCTTGCATTTGGCTGGTTCTTCCTATCCTACAGGGTCCTTCCATCCTGCTGGGTTCCTGCAGAGTCCTCCCATCCTGCTGGGTCCCTGCAGGGTTCTCCCATCCTGCTCAGTTCCTGCAGGGCTCTCCCATCCTGCTGGGTTCTCCCATCCTGCTGGTTCCCTGCAGGGTCCTCCCATCCTGCTGGGTTCCTGCAGGGTCCTCCTACCCCGCTGGGTTCCTACAGGGTCCTCCCATCCCGCTGGGTTCTTTCAGGGTCCTCCCATCCTGCTGGGTTCCTGCAGGGTCCTCCCATCCTGCTGGGTTCCTGCAGGGTTCTCCCATCCTGCTGGGTCCCTTCAGGGTCCTCCCATCCTGCTGGGTCACCTGCAGGGTCCTCCCACCCTGCTGGGTCCCTGCAGGGTCCTCCCACCCTGCTGGGTCCCTGCAGGGTCCTCTCACCCTGCTGGGTCCCTGCAGGGTCCTCCCACCCTGCTGGGTCCCTGCAGGGTCCTCCACCCTGCTGGGTCCCTGCAGGGTCCTCCCACCCTGCTGGGTCCCTGCAGGGTCCTCCCACCCTGCTGGGTCCCTGCAGGGTCCTCCCACCCTGCTGGGTCCCTGCAGGGTCCTCCCACCCTGCTGGGTCCCTGCAGGGTCTTCCCATCCTGCTGGGTTCCTGCAGGGTCCTCCCACCCTGCTGGGTCCCTGCAGGGTCCTCCCATCCTGCTGGGTTCCTGCAGGAGCCTGATGTGCCTGGCGGCTGGAGTGTTGGTCCTTCTTTTTGTGTATGCATCACTTTGTACATATGTCTTTTTTGTTGTTCAAAGTTGCAGGATTATTACAGATGTGTACCTTTTAATGAATACTACAAAAAAAATAAAACAAAAAAAGATATAAAATCAGGTACTTTTGGCACAGCTACACAGAAAAAGCATTGGCATTGTTTTTTAAAAACTTTAAGCACCTTTAAACTAGAATAAGAAAATAACACTAACAAAAAACTCAAGGTAGACAAAGGTAGACAGTTCCAGAGGAATGAGGACCTGAAGTTGATCTCTGACTTCTTCTTTTTTTTTTTTAAAGATCTATTTATTTATTATGTGTGCAATGCTCTCATCTGCATGTCTACATACCAGAAGTGGGCATCAGATTACATTATAAATGGTTGTGAGCCACCATATGGTTGCTGGGAATTGAACTCAGGGCCTCTGGAAGAGCAGCCAGTGCTCTTAACCACTGAGCCATCTCTCCAGCCCCATCTGACTTCTAGCCATAGGAAACAGAGTGCTGCATAAAAACAGATGAGGAGAGCAACTGCAGAGGATGCTCACAGAGCCACCAGAGCTCTCGGGATTAGATTCTCGATCATTTGTGTTTTTTGTTTCAGTGTTTGATTTTCCTTGAACTGTCACAGCAAAATGGATGGGACCGTCCCTGTTTCAGCAAGAAGACAAAACTCAGCTCTTCCCACTTCCAAATGGATGAGCTGTGGCCTAGTCCGTCACCTTGACTTGCCAAAAGCCACAGTGACTTGGCACAATTAAAGCATGATCCCCAACCAGCCATCTATCTTCCCCCAGTGCCATGACAACGCATCTTGGTAATCACCAGATAAAATATACTACAGATAATCGGAAACTTCTGGAATAAACCAGTCTACTTGTTTCCATTTGGTCCTACAACTCAGATTTAAAAAAACAAACAAACAAACAAACAAAAAACAAAACAAATAGACATGCCTCATCCTAAAGGCCTAATTGATTCCCCAAAGGTCCAAGCAGGTGAATCATGGGTACAGGGACAGAGGTACCAAGCTTGCAAAGAAAACCTCAGTCTTCAAGCTTGACATCTGGTATTTGCTCTGCCCAACATGGTGGAAGAGCCTAACTTCCCTTTGTCCTGTGCCTAGAGGAAGGAGTTGAAGTGAACAGAAGCCAAGCTTGGAACAATCTTGAAGCCAGACCTCAGGCTCTGTTGAAGAAGATATGTATAAGCATGCATGAATGTATGTGTGTGTGTGTGTGTGTGTGTGTGTGTGTGTGTGTGTGTGTGTGTGTAACTTAACAACAGGTACCTATGTGCATCAGCAAATAGACATTCAGATTTTTTGTCTATGGCTGGCTGGTTAGTACTTGGATGAGAGACACTCATATTTTTGTAGTTGGCTGGGGAGGGCACAAAGCCCTCTCAACAGTTAACTAGTTGGGACTGTCACAAGGAAGGCAAGAGTGTCAGTGTCCTGTAGTTTTAGTTCTGAAAACTGGGCCTGAGCATTTGTTGGGTGGTTGTTGTTGTTTATCAATCCAAGTATATCCATGGTCTCCAAACATGCTCAACACAAGGAGACAGTGTACCAGGCTCAACCACTGGCGAGCACACAAAGTTCTTGGGTTTATGATTGCGTTTTTTAAACAGTAAGAAACATAGATAATAATCCTTCCCAGAAAAAATGTGAGGTTAAAAGTTTAATCTGAGTTCACAGCAGATGCATTCCAAAAGGGTACTGTACTTGGGGAAATTACTCACCTAGAGTTTATATAAAGTTTCGAGGTGATTAGAGTTGGCCGACAAATTGGAGCCAGAGCACGTTTACATTTAAGGCTTAAAATGAGATTCCACTTATGGAAAGAAAGGAGGGAGGGAGGAAATCACCCGCCACCCAATGTTTCTTGTTAAAGGAGCAGGCCCCATTAAGTGTCAGCCCATCCTCACAAAGCATGTGGAGGATGCCAATCCCCCAGTTGCCCCTCCCTCCTGCCCCTCCTGTCACTCTCGAAAAGCACATGTCACATCTGCTTGCTATCAGCATTTATCTCACAGTGTGAGCCTGACTCACTTGGAAAAGTCAAAGCACATGTTTATTTCCGCTGAGGAACCAGCCATTGCTATGCAGTTTACAGGCCCTCTGCACCCCGAAGCTCAAGGCATGGCTGCAGAGCTGCTGAGGGGGGCTCGTGGCAGTGCAGTTGGATTGAATTCCTTTCCTATAGGCTTTGTAAAAGGAGAAAGCATCTCCTCGGCCTCCAATGACTTCTTTTGTCACCTCCCACCCAATCACAACCAACCCTCTCCTTACCTGGCACTGGGAAAATGAGAAAAATCCAAAGCCCATGTGTTTGGGAGGGGAAGGCAGTAGGTGTGGGAAAAGAAACACAGGTTCAATGTCCTTTGGAAACAAATGGCATCTGGGCAACTACTCAACAAGCCCTGGTTACAATACCAGGACAGCAAGCTTCTCTCTCCAAATCCCTGCAGTCTTAGGTATGGGTCTGACTTAACGTCCCTCCCCCCACCCCCTTACTGGGCTTCTCTCCACAACCCAATGTGACTTTAAGTAGCTTCTCTGGCCACAGTGATGATGTGACCTAGTGATCTAGATCACTGCTTCAACAATGCAAGCTTATTAAGGCCTAAACAGCTATGTTCTGGGTAGGGAGGGTAAAAGTCATCAATCACAACATTCTGTTTTGTTTGTTGTGATTCAATTCTGCCTCAATTCACGACAAGTTCATGGTAGCCAAGGCCAGTTAAGTAGATGTCTGTGTGTGGATATGCACTTCAGATATATCAGCCCATGGCATAGCCTTTCCACAGGGCAAATCAAACAGACAAATGAAGGCAGCCATTTACCACAGACCTTTTCTTTCCTGTTTCAGCAGGGCAGAAACACTAAGGTTTGCCTTCACTGGACAAGGCCACAGGTTCGGATCAAATCCTATTTTACATCTTTCTGTTCTCAGAATGTTGAATCACACAGAGAGTAGATGAAGTGGCTAATTCTACATGGACTCTACTGCCACACTTGTAATGCAGGTGCGGCTCTCTAGTCAAGATTGCCTGTTCTGCAATTTCAGTTTACCACAGTCTGAAGTATTCCAGAAATAAATGTTTCAAAGTATTTCTATTTTAAGCAGTGAAATGAAACATTGCAACCTGGTGGCACTCAGAGGAAGGGCAGCAGGTTACCAAGAAGAGACTTGATACCCTATGAGCATATACAGGGGGAGGTAATCCCCCTCAGGAACAGTCATAGGGGAGGGGAGTAAGGGGAAAATGGGAGGGAGGGAAGAATGGGAGGATACAAGAGATGGGATAACCATTGAGATGTAACAAGAATAAATTAATTAAAAAAAAAGAAATCTAAAAACAAAAAACAAAAAACAAAAAAACATTGCAATGTCTACTTAGTTGTACCTATGGCTTGATTGTCCCTTTGCTCTGTGTCCACACTGTATATGCTACCCACTCATTAGTCACCTCTGTTACTAGGTCATCTGTCATACCATGGTAGTGCTGTCCTCATTGTTTAATAACGCCCTCAAAGCATAAGAATAGAGGCTGGTGCATGTGGGTTTGTTTGTCTGTCTTTGTTATTTTGTCAACTTGGTAGAAGCTCAAGTCATCTGGAGAGAGGAAATCTCAGATGAGAAAGTACATTCACAAGATTGACCTGTAGACAAGTCTGTGGGACATTTTATTGATTAATGATTGATGTAGGGTGGGCGGGCAGTGCCACCCCAAGGAGGTGGGCCCTGAGTTGTACAAGAAAACAACCTGAACAAACCATGGAGAGCAAGCAAGTAAGCAGCATTCCTCCATGTTCTGTTTAAGCTCCAGATTCCAGGTTTCTGCCTTGAGCGCTTTCCTTGACTTCCCTTCATGATGTATTGTAAGCTGTAAGGTGAAATAAACTGTTCCCCAAATTGCTTTTGGTTGCAGTGTTTACCTGGGCAAGAGAAAGGAAACAAGCAAGGACAGCTGGCATTTCAAATAACTAAAGCGAACTAACAAAGTGCCTCTTTTAAGTGAAGACATGAAAGTTTTATGGATGACTGACTGCATATTCCTAAATTCTTTATCTATTAACTTATCAATTAGCTGTATAGCCAATGCCATTGCACAAGTATACTTTTGAGTGCAAATGATTAACTAATTTGAGATGTAAATTTTCATCCTTCTTTCCAAGTATAATTTTTTAAGTGTTCTAAAGGTTGGATTATTTTTGTTTTGCCAACTGCTCAACAAATTACAATGCTGTTGTTTCTGTGTTATAATAGCTGGCACAGAGTTTGGGGGAGGGATAGTGGATGTACCACCTGTGCCATTTTGTTTGCTTGATTTTCTAGGGCCTGCTACTTAGTGTCATGTTTAAATAATAGTTTGTTTCTTTCTTTCTTTATTTCTTCCTTTTCTTTTTTCTTCCTGAGAGTTGGTGTGAGGTAAATAGGGTCTCACCATGTGGCCCAGGCTGGCACAGTACTCACTATGTAGCCTAACGATCCCCCTGCCTCTGCCTCCCACATACTGGGATCACAAACATATGCCGCCACACTGACTTCATAGAAGTTTTTTAAAGCTGCATGACTTTTTTTTTTCTTTTTTGCTCAAGTTATGACCAAAACACACCTGGTCAGTTCATCCTACCAGACAGTATGCCCTGGAACTTTAAAAGTTGGAGATAAAAGAGTGAAGATTTGTCCATTCAAAAAGCACCGAGTCAGGAGGAAGCGGAATGTATTTGGAGGATTTCAGGAAACAATAATGTCATAGTCAAGTATATACCCATATCTTTTCTACTTTGAAATTATTTTTGTGGTGGTAGGGTGACAGGGTCTCACTATGCAACCCTGGATGGTCTGAACTTTTTGTGTAGAGCAAGATGGCTTTGAACCCAGAGATCCACTTGTCTTTGCCTCCCAAATGCTGGGGTTAAAGTGTATGCCACCACTATTCTGGACGTAGAAAAGTTTTCAAAAGGCCAATGTGGTGACTCAGCTTACCAGAGATGTTTATATACCGATTGTCAACATCCATGGACTTAAACGGCACAAAAAGAAGGAAGTAATTAAAAGCTGGTCTATATGTCATAATTCAGATGCAAATCCCAACCTAAACACACGCAGACTCCTCTGATCTTATTACACATCTAATACAGCAGCAGAGGTCCAAAGCATTGTTGGGCCACCCAAGTACACCAGGCTACTCTGCCAGGAACTAACAGCAATGTTTAAAAAGCAAAACCAAGCAGAAGATAACACAAAAAAGCCCAAACGTAAAGCTCTGTCCAGAAAAGGCCCAGTCATTTCCAAGGCTGGGAAGGTTTTCTCCCATGTTGGTCTTGACTGCTATGCTGGACATAATGGATTGCCAGTCCAGAAGGCACAGATGCCACACGGCAGGCCTGCTGCATGAAGATCAGATAGGGTCATCTCTTTTCATCCCTTCCTGCTACACATGCTGTTCCACCTAGTGGGCATCACTGCCTGCCAAACCGATCTAATGTGAGACTATATTCTCATCATTTCGTTCACTAACTTACAATTTGGCAATTATTTATTGACCTCCTTTGAAGTATCAGGCATTGGGAAATGGAATACACATGGTCTCCACGATTGCTTGAAGCTTTCTCTATCCAAGTCTCCCTGGGAGGTTGTCTGTAAGTGTTTTTTTTTTAAACTTGGGCTACAATGTAGGTATTTGGAGGGAAGAACTGTGCTTTGTGGTATTAGCAGCTGTTAACATAGCAGGGCTGTTAACTTCGAGTCAATGTTGAACGCTTAGGGTAAATAGGTTCATGCTCCCCCTGACCATTAGCACAAGAGGGGGCCTAGGGACAGATGTGGGGTTAAGACTATTATGGGACACTTGGGAAATCTATTTCATCTGCTGTACAGTGCTTGGCAAAAGCCCAGCCTACGGCAGCCCTAGCATTTGGCTTAATGTTCAGATTATCCTGGCGCAGAAGACAGAGCTGGGTGTGGGTGGTGACTGGAGGCATTCAGAATATATAGTATATAAATGATTAATCCTTTTCTCTCCATCTGCCCCTAGTGACTCTCAGCAAGAGAGAAACAAAGCCAGATGCCAGGGATTGATGGGTATCTAGAAGAGTGAGGGGCTAGGCAATTCTTACATGGGTCCCTGGGGACTGTGTCGCAAAGCATTAGTGTGCTCTAAAAAACAAAGCAAGACAGCCCAGTTGCTGCTGGTGGCATGGGCAGCAGTGCACAGGGTGAACAGGCCCTTCTAAGTTCATGCACTATGAATAACCCACAACAGATACTTAAACATGTAAAAAACCTTAAGGGCAGCAAGGCCCAGGCTATGCAGGGGAAACGAGCTACTTCTCTCTGGCATGGAAAGGCTGCTGTAGTTCATGTATCATATCGCTGTGCTTCAGGAAGGCGATTTCAGCTTGAAATAGCACATTTCCTTTTTAAAATTAGGTTTCCTAAAGGGTTGTTTCACCCAGGTAGTTTCTAAGCCAGTGTACTACTTCAGCTGTAGTGTTCGAACTTGGGGGACATACTTGGCGTGTTCCTGGAACCCTGCAATGCAGACTTGAATCTGGATGGATGCCTATGGCGGTGTTTTCTGTTTTAAGAAATAACAACTTAGCAGGGCATAGTGGCACACGCCTTTAATCCTAGCACTCGGGAGGCAGAGGCAGGCAGATCTCTGTGTGTTCGAGGCCAGCCTGGTCTACAAAGTGAGTCCAGGACAGCCAAGGGCACACATAAAAACCCAGTCACAAAAAAAAAAAAAAAAAAAAAAAAAGAAAGAAAGAAAGAAAGAAAAGAAAAGAAAGAACAATTCAGTGTATGTTTTGGTTTTCCTTCTTTTCTTTTTTTAAAGAAGTAGCCTAGCATCTTTTCTCTGGGTTTGGGGCAAGCGGCATCTAGAAACATGGTCCAGCTTCCTGAACAATGAACCGTCTGTCCTTATTTTGTTAGGATGCATTTTTTTTTTCCATTTCTCTGGCTATCCTGGACTCACTTTGTAGACCAGGCTGTCCTCACAGAGATCCACCTCCCTCTGCTTCCCGAGTGCTGAGAGTACAGCCACTGCACCTAGTTTAGGATGCATTCTTTATTCCTAGTGAAAACAGTCCAGAGTTATTAATGGACAGTCTACTTTTCCCCAAGGTTAGGACTTATAGCCACAAGAACACCAGCCTCACCTATGCATGTCATTGGTGGAATCTCATTACAACATCAAAGTTAAGAGCCACAGCACATGTAGACTTTGCCTTTCATGTGAGCATCTCCTGATTAAGATCCACTATCTTTTTTTTTTTTTTTTTTTTTTTTTTTTTTTTTTTTTTTTGAGACAGGGTTTCTCTGTATAGCCCTGGCTGTCATGGAACTTACTCTGTAGGCCAGGCTGGCCTCAAACTCAGAGATCTGCCTGCCTCTGTCTCCTGAGTGCTGGCATTAAAGGCGTGCGCCACCACTACCTGGCTAAGATCCACAAATTCTTATTTAAGAACATCATACACTTATCTGTCCCCAGAGGAAACCTTCTTAGGAATTAGTTATCTAAAATTAATTATCTGTGAGTGTAATCAAATGCTTTTATTTGCATCATATTATCCAGTGTATAGTATTAGGGAAAGTATTGGGAAAGTCTCCAGAAGCACTGGCTTTAGACTTACCATCCACCCTCCCGGCCCTCAGAATTCTTGTTTCCAGAGTTGGGCTACTAGCACTTACCACGTCTTAAGAGACACGGTAAGACATTCCTTAAGAGAATATGCTGAAAAGCTCATCTTGGGGTATGGCACCCATGAGTCCATGTTAAGCATGGCTTGCAGCACACTTCCACCTTTTTTTCTTTAGGTTGTAGGAACAGAAAAGCTAAAAATACAACTAAGTGAATTTCCACATGGAAATAAATAGATGATAGATAGATAGATAGATAGATAGATAGATAGATGAAGCTGAAAATTATTAAAATAGTATTAAAGTTATGTCTCCTTTACCAAGCCAAAGAGAAGAAATGATTTAAGCAAAAGTAAGAGAAAAATTATCCTTCCTCAAAATTATCCTTTATAGTACTGAATGTAACAAGTCAATACTGTATCCACAGCCAAGCTTGCCAGGTCATTAGGCAGCTTCTGAATCTCCAGTGGCCACGGGAACACAGATGGGGCTGTCTGTTTGTTCTCATGTACCAGAGTTATCAGAAAAGAGGTTGTGAAAGGTTTTCTTTGGCTGCTCTGGAACTGGACAAACGCCAACATCCAAGCCAAGGTATCTTCCTTTTTTCTCAAATGTATTCCTGGTTTGTTTAATTTAATATTTAAGGCAAAATTAAGATCACTAAAATCATCAGAAAATGAAGCATGAAATAGCACTCCAATGCTTTCATCTTCAAGCATGACACCATCAACATGCGAATGTGATCTAGTGATGAAAGAACTGTTACATGAACTTCCACGATGTCTTTTGATCCCTTGAAATCTGTTTATTCTCTTCAACTGAACCAGTTCCTGTGGCTTTGTTTGTTTAGGTGAAACCATTTTTTTGGAAAGACGAAGCACAAACAAAATGGTAAAGCAAGGATATTGTTTCTGGCTCTATGTGTAAAATAGTAGAAGCAAATAAAATTCGCAGTACAGAATTCCAAGGGCTGTTTCATGTGATTAAGATAGTATCAATGTGGTAGCAATATAGGGTAAAATAGTTCAGGAGGTCAAAGCAAGGCTTTGTTTTCATAAAGTATGTTTTGTTTCTATTACCATGTAAATATTCAAAAGAAAATGGAGCTACACATGCATTTTAAGTTGGACTAAAAATGGACCTATATAAGCTGAGTGAAAAATTAGTCATTTCAGTGCATGGCTTTCCAACTAGGATGTTCCATTATGACCACTGGCTGACATCCATAGAATAAGTCACAAATATGTAGTGTGGAACATAATGATTTGCCTCCCCACATCCTTCTCACCTCAGCCTATCCTGCTCTCTTCTAGAGATGCCATGAGGCTTTGGACCATTTGACTTTGCCCCCTTTTCTTGTTGCACACTTACTCCCAGACTGTCATGCACTTGCACACATCCCTCCCACCCAGTCTGGCTCATCTTTCTCTTGTCTCTTACATAATTATCTCCTTACTCATTACTGGGCCCCAGAACCCAACACTTTTGGCTTCCATGACGAATAAACTCCAGGCTCTGTGAGGAATGACTGGACATGGTGAATGAGCACTAGTGAGTTACACCAGTTGTGCTGATATTAATGGGTTGGGACCATTGCAGTAAGGCTGTGACTTCGTAGTAGGGTAGTAAGGCCTTTGATTTCACGGATGTGGTTCTACTCAGGCTCACACTTGGGAAGGGAATCATTGGGTGGGGACCTGAACTTCTTGAGGCTGAGCTATACCTACCCTGTCTCAGGGCTGAGATGGCAGCCTGAGTGAGATCACCATCTCAACTCTGTTTGATGGTGTCTTAGAGGATAAAAAGTATGAAGACTCTCGAGGACGGCAAAGATGTCCTGAAGACTTATAACAAGGAAGCACATTAGTCAGGTTCTCCAATGAAACAGAATCAATAGAAAACACATCTACAGAGAATGACTTACGCTGTGAGGATTGGCTCATGCAGTTACAGAGTCTCAACCTTGACATTTGATAGGCTGAAGACTGGGACAATTGCTGGTTTGAGTTCCAGCCTGAAGGCCAATGGACTTAAGACCTAAGAGGAATCAATGTTCAGTTTGAGTCTCAAGACCCATGTAGAGTCTTACTCATCAAGGAGAGAATGTGTTCAGTAGATTGCAAGAGGCTCATCCATACTAGGAAAAGGCAGTCTGCTTTGCAGCATCTACTAATTCAAATTAAAATTTCACACAGAAATAACTTTATCAAATACCCAGAATAATGTTGACCAAATTATCTGAGTATCCCATAACCCAAGCAAGCTGACACAAAATTAAACATCAAGAGACGCAATGTAGAGGATTAAGGGGATCAATGATTACAGGGTGATCCTGGCTACAGTTCAAGAACTTTAAAAATAGCTACCCAAGCCCTACCTAAAGACAATTATCAACTCTTTTGAGGGTGGGGCTTGACATTTCCTTTTCTATTTTTTGAAGGTGCTAAGTGACTCTCACATGGAGTCAGAACTGCAAAGTTCTGGACTTAAGGAACACAGTGAACAGCTGCATAAGTGACACCTGGAATCATGAACAGAAGGGATTCAGATAGAACTCATGTCATAAATGAAGTTTACTTAGGGTGAAATCCATGTGACACAAGAATCAACACCACCCCATTTTATTGATATAGCCACTAGGCACAGTGAATCCCAACGAGCCACACAAAGTTGGAAAACCAGCAAACACAAAGCTCCTATCTAGCTTTCCTACCTCAGCCACTGCTGCTGCTCCCTCATATTGTTGAGCCGTTCTGTTATCCCAGGACTAGAGGTGTGGTAGCATCCGATTGCTTACAGATCTGGGCCAAAGGCACATTCCCATCTCTAGATCAACGTCAGGGATAACTTGTTACCATCCTGCCCCAGGTCTCTGCATCTTTTAAAGACTTAGTCATTGTTTTTATTTTATGTGTATGGGTGCTTTGCTTAAATGTATGTCTGTGTACTATGTATGTACCTTAGGCCCTTGGGAGTCAAAGAGGGCATCAAATTCTCTGGAACTGGAAAAAGAGATGGTTGTGAGCTATCATGAGCATGCTAGGGATAGGACCCAGGTCCTCTGCAAGAACAACAAATGCTTTTGACCCATTGAGTCACTTTTCCAGCCCCAGAAGCATACTTCTTTGACTACTTGTCACTTATTAATCTTTCTATCCTTTATAATAAATGTCTACTGAGTTGCAGAAGTTGTCTCGATGGTCTACGTCAAACTGGCTGAGCGTGGTAACACATATCTGAAACCCTAGCACTCTCGAGGCTGAAGCAGGAAGATTACATCCTGGAGGCCAGCTTGGACTGCACCCTAATTCTGAGGCCAGTCTTGACTGTTGATTTCTCATAATGTTCACAAGTCTTTGCATTTAGACCTTTAGAAATCCTCCTGGTGCATCTCTGGGAGCAGAGGTGAGGATGGGGGTGGGTTGGCTCTTTAGAGTCTAAGAGCCACAGAAGACAAAGCTTTCCTGCTTTTCTGGATAACTGCAGTAACACAGAAGTTATTTAGTTGCCTGTCAGTGACATACGAACCTAATTACACTGCAATTCACACATGTCTTTTTTCAACTACTTAATATTCTAGCATTGAACATGTTAGACTCCAAATACACTGGAGAAAAATAACAAGAGATGGTCCTCAATAGCCCTGGCCAACCCATTTTTCACCCTTGTGAGTTATCAGGCATAGATGCACATAAAATATTTATGGGGTGGGAAGATGACTTTTACACCTTTCATCTGTATCTCCCACTTTGCATTTTTTCCCCTTTAAGGCCAAAGGTGCATGGGATAGATAAAGCAGAAACCTGACATTTTACACATGTCAACCCCTGAAATTCCACCTGGGGATTATCTCATCAAAACGCAAAAGTAAACTGAAAACAGTGAAGATTAGCCAAGAGCGCTGAGTAAAGTCGTTATCACCCACAAGCTGGGAATGCATGTCTGGCCGAGCTCTGTAAGCAATCAGATGCTACCGCACCTCTAGTCCTGGGATAACAGAACAGCCCAACAATATGAGGGAGCAGCAGCAGTGGCTGAGGTAAGAAAGCTAGGTAGGAGCTTTGTGTTTGCTGGTTTTCCAGCTTTGTGTGGCTTGTTAGGATTCACTGTGCCACGGTTTCTGTATCTGGTGTTAATTCTTGCCTCACATGGAATCATTCCTAGGAAACAGTAAAGCCTCATCACACATTTCTCGTCCCTAGGGCTCTATCATGCACACAATTCTGGGCACTTGATAAGCAAAAGTTTCCATCAAGATTGGCTAGTTTAGAGTTCAGCTTCTGAAAATCAAAGTACTCTCTTTGCAATATTAGGGTTTTTTTTAAAGATTTATTTTATGTTTAGTTATGTGTATAAGTGTGTGGTTGTCTATATGCAGGTTCCTGCAGAGGCCACAGGTGTTGGCTTTTCCTAGTGTTAGAATTGCAGGCATCTGTGAGCCACTTGATGTGGGTGCTGGATTCAAACATTAAACAGAAGGGGCTTTATAAGATTATATGATGAAAAGGACAGGAAGAAAAGAATATTATTCAGGACATAGGTGACTAGAGACCTAATGCATCACTGTAATGTTGTCTGTAAGCAAGGGGTCTCAGGCTGGCCAGATGGTGAAAAGCCATGAGAGCCTGGCAACCTGAGCCTGATACTCCACATTAAAAAGGCCAGATGCACTGGTGTAATCTGTAATCCTAGCAATCTTGTGGTGAGACAATGGGAGGGACAGAAAACTCACCTGGAAGCTATCAGGCCAGCTAGCCTGAAGGACACAGAGCATCAGGAACAAGAAAGACCCTGTCTGAACAAGGTAGGAGGTGAAAAGTGGCTCCCGACACCTGTTCTGACCACTTGTGCTCTGGCACAATTCTCCCACAATGACATACATACATCAAATCACATATGATATATGGGAGTGGGGCAGGAGTCTCTACCACTTTCTTTACATTATAATCAAATGTCTTGCTCCTAAATCTCAAAAGATCCACAATTCACTAGAAATGCCTTCAGCATCCTTTCTCTAATGGAGACATCTCTTCTGTTAGATACGGGGATGTAACTTCAAGTTTCTGTTCACATTGAGGATCTGATAACCTCCGTGGTTCTGTGGACTCCAGGTTCCAGCAATGGATGGAAGGCATTGGCCCAACTCTAGAGAAGACTGAGGTTTCTGTACCTTGAAAGGGTTTAAAAGTCTAGTACTAATGCAAGGGCTTTATACCCACACAGAAAAGACACCCTTAGCAAAAAGAGGTAGGAGATGAGTAAGTGAACGCAGGCATTCCAGGGAGAGGGCCCAGTGTACAGAAGAGCTGTGCAGAGAAGCACACCGGAGCTGAAGAACTCAGAAACCAGGATGCACCCATCATTCTACACACAGATGCACAGGTCTGTCTCTCTCTGGTATCTCCTGTTCCTATTTTCTTTTCTCAGAGAAACTAAAAACTCCTTCAGTTCAAATGCAAAACTGGCCTTTCCTCCCCTAAAAGCTTCATTGTAGTGATTATTTTATCAAACACAAAAGCAAAAATGAAAAGAGTAAAGAGGAAACTAGGAAGGCCTGGGGAAGTACTAACGCACGCTGGCTTGGGCCGGGTGTTATGTGCAAGTCACACTCGTAACCAATGGAAGGCTCCTGCCCTCATGGCCCCCAGCCATGCCGCATGCTGAAGGCCACTGCTATTTCCACATCACCAGGCTATTCAGTGACTTGAGTGGGAAATAGATATGGCAGAGATGCTGAAATAGAGGGTGGACAGCACCAGAAACACTGTTAGAAGAGAAGTGACTTGATTCGAGGGGCCTGCGGCCATCAGCCAGTTCCCAGAAACAATGGTCATTGCTGTAGCATCTGATTCTTCATCATTAGGAGAAAAGCTAGCACTGTTCGAGCTCCCTGGCGAGTGAAAAGACTAAACAGAGAATTCTCACAGAGGAATATCGAATAGTTGAGAAACACTTAAAGAAATGCGCAGTGTCTTTAGTTATCAGAGAAATGCAAATCAAAACGACTCTGAGATTCTATCTTACACCCATCAGAATGGCTAAGATCAAAAATTCAAGTGACACCACATGCTGGCAAGGATTTGGAGAAAGGAGAATACTCCTTCATTGCTGCTGGGAGTGCAAACTTGTACAACCACTTTGGAAATCAATCTGGTGCTTTCTCAGAAGACTGGGAATAGAGCTACCTCAAGACCCAGCTATTCCACTCCTTGGAATATACCCAAAAGATGCTCCATCACACAGCAAGGACATATGCTCACCTATTTTCATAGAAGCCTTATTTGTAATAGCCAGAACCTGGAAACAGCCTAAATGTCCCTCAGTTGAAGAATGGATAAAGAAACTGCGGTACATTTACACTATGGAATACTACTCTGCTATTAAAAACAAGGAAATCCTGATATTTGTGGACAAATGGATGGCACTAGAAATAATCATAATGAGTGAGTTAACACAGAAACAGAAAGACTCACATGGTATATACTCACTTATAATTGGGCACTAGCCCAAAAGGCATGTCCCACTTACCAGGAGATTGGGATAGATGTGAGGACACCCTACTGAGATTCTAGGTAAGAGAAATACAAGAGATGGGGAAGTAGAAGGACCCAGAGGGTCCTAGAAACCTAAAAGAAGAACATTGTAATGGGTAGATTGGGGCTCCCAGGGTCTGCTTAAACTATTGCACTAACCAAGGACAATACAGGTAGTAAACATCGAACCCCTACTCTGATCTACCCAATGCACAGGACATTCTCCATAGTTATGTGGAGAGTGGGGACTGACTCTGACATGAACTCTGATGCTCCATATTTGACCACCTCCCCTTGGTGGGGAGGCCTTATGGCACTCAAAGAAATAATAAGCAGGCTACCAAGATGAGACTTGATAGCCTATGACCATATAGTGGGGGAGGAGGTCCCCCTCGGTCTTAGGGTGAAAGTGGGAGGGATGGAGGAACGGGAGGATACAAGTGATGGGATAACAATTGAGTTGTAATCTGAATAAATTAATAAAATTAAAATTTAAAAAAAAGATGAAAACTTCCTCCACTGATGCATCTTTTCCTCTTTCTCTAACAACTCTGAGTGAGTCTTCAGAAGGTTGTCATTTTTGTCCCTGAGGAAGATGGCCCTGCCTTGTACTATGTTTGTGTCATCAAAGCCTTTGAAAGCCACAAGGCACAAGAGTGGGAGCAGTGGAGATAAGTGTAAGAAATGGCAGATTCAGAGTTAAAGTTCTGACTTGGCCCCAGGTTTCTGCCAGCGAAAAAACCCAGGTGTGCTTAACTTCTCTGTACCTGTTTCCCTACTCAAAATACAGTGTTAATATTTTTCTCTCTCACACAGCATGCAGAACACAGGAGATGGCAGGTGTGAAAAGATTTTCTAAGTATACAAGGCAAGAAGGCCAAACTATAGCATTCCTCAGTATTGCCTCGGTCAACCAAAGGATAAAAGCCCCATTAAGTTATATAAATCAACAGAATACATAGAGTGTAAACACCAACCACAGAAACAAAATGGAGAGGGAAAACCAAAAGTCTACCATCCTAAAAAGTCTATTAAAAGTCTTTAAGAAAAAAAGGGGGGGGGCGCTGGTGTAGACGTAGATTGCCTGGAATTCACAGCCAATGTGGGTGGATATATTGTGAGTTCCAGGCCAGTCTTGTGACAGGGAGTAAGAAGCTGTGACAGGGAGTAAAAACTGACCAAAATGAGAGAGAAGTGTTAATAGTTCTGGATTGTCCCCCAGAAGCAGATAATTCTTTGCATTAGATAATTAGATAATCCTATGCAGATTGCAGAGTTTAGCAAATGGCAACTCCTTCAGAGGCGACAAAGAAAAGAGAGAGGAGCAGCTCCCACTCATTTGTACAGCATATAATTCTTATCTTCTGTGTGTCTTGGCATTTTTAACCCTTTTAGCTGGGATAACCAATTCTTAAAGACAGCAATAAGTCACCCTTGGCAGGATTCCTTTGATATGCAAACTAACCACCAAGGAGCCTATCTAGCCCTTGTGACCCGGGAAACAATAATCTCACTGCCTTTTCTCACACCACCATGGGGCTCCAAGCAACTCCAATCACTCAGACTAGCTTATTCTCCTCACTCGCCCTGCCTCGCATCTCTGCCTTTCTGTGAAAACCACAACTCTGAGTTGTGTAAGACTCTGTATTGTGGAAATGGAGCTTGTCTCTATAGCTGAATTATGGAAACTCCACAATAAGGCCACAAGCATATATACTTTAATGAGATAAAGATGAACTGGAACTTTTCTGCCTAGTAATAAAAACCAAGGGTATTGTATGAACAGCTCATCTTAGTAGAGAGCAGATGGGAGACATAACCAAGGGTATTCACCGCTCTCCTGAAATGCTGTACTATTTCCTACGACTGTCAGAATCTAGATATTGAAGCCTTTGAGCCTTCAAACAAGGCGCTTTGGCTTTTCATTAAGGCCAGGGGACCCTTTTTAGATCTTCCACTACAGCTTGTTTTCAGCACATGGTCTCGTAGTTGATGAGACAGAAGTGAACGTGAAGGAATCACAGGAATTCAGGAGAAAGAGGGATGTGTAATTAGCAGAATTACACGGCTGCCTTCTGTGCCTTTAATTTAGGAAGTCAGTGACTTCAATCAGCTTCTTCCCAGTGTGACATGAGGCATCTGCACCCCATGGCCACATTTCAAAGGACTCTGCCATCCAGACTGACGCTGAGTAGCAAATTCTTCATTTGGTCAGAGGCTTAAGGGACTCCAGTGACTGACTGTTGACTGAAGCCTCTCTACAAATCCAACTCCAAACTGCCACTGAAGAATCTGTAAATGTCTCCAACTCAGTGCCAAGATGAGGGAGGAGCCAAAATCAGGTTCCATGTTTGGGGTCTGCCAGCAGGGTGCAGGCTAAGAGTTCTCAGCACCCTAGTACCCTGGGACAGACTGAGCTGGCTGTCCTAGGTGAACTACAGGTGATACAGACACTGCACTGTTGTCCCCTTTGCAATATAGCCTGGACAACCCCTCAGTTTCCTGCACTGGACTTGCTTTTTGTAACTGTTTTGATGATGATGATGGTGATGATGATGATGACGACGATGTGTGGGTGTTTTGTCTACATGCATGTCTATGGAAACATATGTATTTAGTGCCCTTAGAGGCCAGAAGAAAGTGTCAGAGCCTTTGGGGCTGAAATAACCTATAGACTCTTCTTAACTGCCTTGTGGGTGCTGAGACTCAAACCTGGGTCCTCTGAAAGAACAGTCAATGCTCTTAATCATTGAGCCATCTGTCCAGGCCCCAGAAACACCTTTCTGATACACATGGGCTAGTCTAGCCCTCCCAGATGAGGTTGACAGTTTTAGTGGCCTTCTTGTCAGGGTGTTGGCCCTTGTTCAGTACACAGATAAATCCATTGCTAGGACTGGGCTCTTCGTCAATATTAGCTTGGTAGCTAATTTAGGGCAGGCTTTGCCTTGTTGTATGCATAGTATAGTATATGCACACTTTGGTGTGCGTGTGTACACATGTGCATATGGGCATGAGCATGATGGGGTGTGCGGAGGCCAAAAAGACTGATGATGCTGTCTCCCTCGAGCACTCTCTATCTTGCTGTTTTGAGACATGACCTCTCTGAACCTGGGGCTCATCAATTCAACTACACTGGCTGGCCAATGAGCTCCAAGGATCTCCCCGTCTTCACCTCCAGTGATGGGATTGTAGCTGCATGCGCCCATCCCCCACAACTAACTTTTACATGGGTGCTAGTGATTCAAACTCATGTCCTCATGATTAAAGGAGTGGGGGTTGGGGGCACACCTACTGATTCAGCCATAACCCTAGCCCCTAGGGACAGGTTTTTGCTGTCATTTAAAATTTGTATTGTGTATTTATCTACTAATTCATTTGGGGGATATGTGTTGCATAATACACAGGTACAGTAAATTCTCTCCCTTCACTCTGTGGTCCTGGGGATTGAACTTTCAGATGGGCAGGCTTGGCAGATGTCACCTGTACTAACTGAGCAATTAGGCTTGGCAGCAATCACCACCAAACCATCTCTCTAACCCCATTTGAGTTTTTAAGACAGAATATTTAGCTTGACTGCAGCAATCCAAAACTCTCCCCTGGTTTGAGGGCCTCTCCCAGCACCACCCTCAGCTCCCGCTCTCCTTCCTAAGCCTTCAGTTTGATTTCTGCCTCATCCATCTCTTAGCTCTCCCAAAGTCAGATGTGTGATTTAATTTTCTGAATCCTCTGTGGACAAAATCCCCTACTTAACTCTGAATGTTTTATTAGTTGCCAGTCACGTGCCAAGAGCCAGAGATAAACAAGTATATGTTCTTCCTGAGGAATCCAAACAATGAGAAATAAGTGATGAAAATGCAAAACAATTTATTTATTTATTCATTCATTTCTTTCTTTCTTTCTTTCTTTCTTTCTTTCTTTCTTTCTTTCTTTCTTTCTTTCTTTCTTTCCTGTCTTGGACTCATTTTGTAGACCAGGCTGGCCTTGAACTCACAGTGATCCACCTGCCTCTGCCTCCCTAGTGCTGGGATTAAAGGCGTATGACACCACACACAGCTGCAGAACAATTTCTTTACTTTTTCCAATTTTGCTGTTGGGAAATAACTACTGTTAAAAATCTATTTTATTACTGAGTGTCATAGTATATGACTTTAATTATGGCACTTGGGAGACAGGAAGGAGAATTACTGTGAGTTCCCAGCCACCATCTGGGGCTACATATTGAGACCCTGTCTCACACACAAAAGTCTATTTTCTGTAGTTATTCAAAATATATGTGTGCACACAAAGACTCTGCATTATATTCTTCATGTATACACATAGAAATGTTGAGTGAAGTGTGCACATTTTTAGAAGTGGTATCCATTGTTAGGTCCCAAGGAAATGTGGGACAAATGGCTAATTGAGGTGCCTATTGACATATCAAAGAGTAGCCTGGCCACCAGGTGCTCCTGGTTCTCCTCATCACTTCTCACCCCTTTCCTCCCAACCTAAACTTCTCCAACCCAAGAGCTTCACATCCCTTTCCCCTGTCCCCCTGCACCCCACCCTCCGCTTCTCTTTTCCTATATAACCCAGCCATTTAGGCCACACACTCTCTTGCTTCTCTGTCCTCTTGTATTCTCTCGTGGCTCCACTCTTGGTTCCTCTCCCTCTCTTCTCGTCCTCTCTTCCTCTAGCCTCACTCTTTCTCCTCTCATGCCATGTTCATCCTGGACTCTTCCAGATGCCTCTGGCTGTTCTCTCCCTCATATCTACAATTAAAGCCTCTCCTGAAGGATACCTTGGAGTGGCCATGTCCTAGTTTTCCTTCACTCATGAGACACAAGGTATGAATTATTGAAAATTGGATTAAATGTTCTTTTAAAATTCTCACACAGTTTTATTCACTTAAATTTCTTGGAGTTTGCAGAAAGAAGATATTACTGGCTCCACAGCCAACCAGCAAAAAAAGTTTTGCCATGTAAATATTCTTGTTGCTCCATTGTTGAAACAGTATTTATTGAGCCTAGAACACATGGCAGACACTGCACTATCTATAAACAATGAAGATGTAGCCTTCCCCTCAAGCCCAGAGTGCACGGGGTTAAAACTAATATACGATCTCATTTCCACCTTCCTTTACTTTCTCCATTGTGTGTATGGTATGCATGTATAGGTGCACATGCATGTTCCAGTGTGTGTGTGTGTGTGTACATGTTTGTGTGTGAGTGTTCTTAGTGGCTCTGCCCTCATTCTTCACTGGGGCAGACCCTCTCAAGCCCAGAGCTCTCCAACATGGGTGGGCTTTTGTTGTTGTTGTTCTGTTTTAGCTTCCTTGCTCTAGGAATCAGGTCTCCGCATCTGAAACTAGAAGTACAGGAGCCATCACACTCACCTGGCATCTCCAGGGTTTTCTGGGTACTGGAATTCCAGTCATCAAATTTGAAACATTAAGAGCTTTTCCACTGAGCCATCTCCACCCCACCCTCTTTGTCTTTTAACAAAATACTCTAAAACAAACAAACAAACAAACAAACTCCAGTTTAAAACAGCCCCATGTCATGATTGTTGCTCAGGCACTAGCCTTTCCTGCCTGAGAAGCTCCCAGAAGAGCTTCACAAGTGGCTCTTCCTAGTACACATCCCAAGTAACTTGAGAAGCCTGCCTGTGAGACCTAGAGGAAACAGACCAAACTCATGGGAGCTCCACCCTGGCCAGGGTGGGCCTAGTGGGAATGCCAGCTTTGAGTCATTGCTACTTATTAGCAACTGATTACTGGTTCAGGAGGACAGAGCATTGCAGGGTCTTCGAAACATCTGTCTTTCTTGGCAGAAAATTATACAGCTAAGAGAGATGAAAAGGCCTTGTTACTGCTCTTGCTGTTGTATTTTTTGTTGTTGTTGTTGGTGGTGTGTGTGTGTGTGTGTGTGTGTGTGTGTGTGTGTGTGTGTGTGTGTGTTTTCTCCAGGGACTTATGGGTAGCAGCACTGAACTACATACCTAGACATGAAGAATTTATTCAAAGTCAAGATTAACACAGCATCTCTTACAGAAGACTACCTCTTCCTCCATCCAACAGGGATGAAAAAGTAAGGAGCTTTGGAATGGTATTTGTAGCTGCCACTAAACCAACATTAAGAACACCACTGATTCATGAAAACATATTATATAATGTCCCTGATCATTTTTCTATGCAAAATGGAAGTCCCATGCTAAATTTCATGGAAGACTTAAATCATGCCATGACCTACAAGTGACCTTTTGCCTTATACAGCTCAGCCAGCCTGATGGTTCTCCCTCCTACCCCCATCACCACAGATGCGGAGGTTTGTAGTGGGACTTACGTCAGCCACAGGCCCGTCTCCATCCAGCCCTCTGTTCACATTAACACTAAGCAGTATATAATTTAGGAAGGGAGAAATGCGATCATAGTTCTTGCCCCCACACTGCTATGAAATTCCAGCTTTTATGTGCAGGAAACTCTATGTTGATCTTGGCGTCCCTATGGGTTAAAAAATCTTGTTTAAATGTTGCAGCCTTAGAATAGATTTGAGGTTTTTCCTATGTTGTTCTATAAAAGGCTTCTGCCTGATTATTTACAGATGCTGTTTCTGAGAAAGCTGAAAATAGTCTCACTATGAACACTGAAATTTGGGCTCAAGCTTCCCCATTTTATGGTACAGTTTGATGTAGTCAGGCCCCAGGGTTGGCTTGCTAAACTGTTGCCACTGGAGTTTCTCCTAGTGTCTTGGGCATTGAGATTTCTCTTGACCAGTCACAGAGTAACTCCTCCATATGTTCAGTCAGCAGATACATGCTGCATCATGTATGTCAGGTCTGTGCCAGGGGATGGGGTAGGGAACAAAAGCCAAGGCTCAGTAGCTGACAATCGGTCTATGACCAACCAGAAGGCAGTGCAGGAAATGTTATGACATAACATATGAACAAGATGTGCTGGGAATCAGCTCATGGGGATGAGAAGGGGAGGAAGCAGGCAAGCTCCAGCAATCTCACTCCTCTCCATTACCTGACATCCCTACTCATAATGAACAGCACAGGTCGGACAAGTATGGATTTTCCTGAAGTAAGCCTGTGTCTCAGGACAGGTGTGTCTGTATCTCTCAGGTGAAGAGAGACCTGCCCTTGCTCGTCAGCATCTCCAAAGACCTTTGCAGAGTCTTAAGTGTGTGGGGTACAGTGCAACCCAGAAAGCTCTACTAGCTCCATAGCTCAAACCCTTCAGCTGAGGCAGACAACCTGTTCCCTGGTGCCAGCCTTGGTGGGAATTGGCCTCTGGAGAAGCATCATGTCCCATGTAGAGCAGCCTTTTTTCCAGCCAAAGGCTCTCTCCACCTAGAATCCAGCTTCTGTCTGTCTCTGTGTATGTCTCTGTCTCCTCTGTCTCTGTCTCTGTCTCTGTCTGTCTGTCTGTCTCTCTCTTTCTCTCTCTCTCTGTGTGTCTGTGTGTGTGTGTGTCTGTCTGTCTGTCTGTCTGTCTCCTTTCTGTGTACTCAGGGTGGCAACCTAGAATCACTCCAAACTCTACTTATCCCCTCTCCGTGACAAAATCCATACCTGGACTACAAACAGGTATGCCATCCAAAGATTTCCCTTCTCAATTCTTGGGAATTCTCGAATCTCCTCTGTTAAGACAAGCAGGAGACACCAGAGTGACAGCTTCACTGGGAGAAGTTGTACAAATACAGACATACAGATTTAATTAGGGACACACGACTCCTGTAGTCAGTGACATCCCCATTCCCGGCACCATGAGCCTCTCTGGGCATCAGGACACGTGGGTTAGCAGCAAAGATGACCTTCAGGGTTCATAGCGGGCCATAAATCACCGGGTTAAAGACTTTGGTGTGATTTACAACTTGCAGTAACTATGGGCTGTGCATGCATTTGGGAACTCACCACCTCACCTCTTATTCTATAGATTCTTGTTCTTAAAAAAATAAGCACAAACCTAAAACTTGGTTACAGTACAGTCACTTCTGGGAATAGCAATTTTCATTTTCCAGGACACTTTCCCATAGATTCCTTCATCTAGTTGTCATGACTTTTAACACCCAGGCTGATGGCTAAGCAAAGAAAGGCACAAAGCTGACAGGTCACTTGTCCAAGGCCACACAGAAAAGAGACTAGGACCCAGTATGGTCTGTCTCACCTCTTTCTTGTATACTGTCACTATTCTTTGTAAAACATACCTTGATTAAGATAGCATGATTCATATACAGGGAGTCCCTGGGTCACCATTTGCTCAATCCAAGATTTGTCAAATTGATGATGTTACCCATCCAGCCATTTACTTTGTGCTTGGTCCAGTACTCAGTAGATTCCATGAGCTTTAACACTTTGTTAGAGAATGGGCTTTGTGGTAAATGATTTCTAACTGTAGGCTACTGTGAGAGTTCTGGGCACATCAGAGGTGGGTGGGGTAAAGCTATGTTGCTTGTTAGGTGGATTATATGCATCTTCAACTGGCGATGGGCTTATCCAGAGGGAACAGCATTATAAACAGAGGCACATCTATACCTTATTTGATTGGTCCTCAAAATATTCCTAGGACATAATTAAAACACTAGCAAGAATACTGATTGCTTAAGAATACCTGTGAAACTAACATTTTTAACGTGGCATGGCCTGGGTGGTTATGGGGTATTACAGACAGGGAAGCAGCTGTCTCCTTCAGATCCTTAGTCTATGGGTCTGTGCACTTTGAAGGCTTTGATTTTACAATTCTGTAAGTCTTAGCTCACAGAGAACAATGATTCTCCACCACAGATATGTAAATGACCTTGGCCAGTGCCAGTGGCACTGACTGTTCTATTCTCTTTTGTGTCTGCTTAGCAAACTCATGTCAGCATTCCTGGCTGCCTACATACACCTGCTTTGGGATGTTCCTTTGGTTGTTCACAACGTGTTTCTGGTTTCCTCACTGATTAATGCATAGGATTCCTTGACACAAGCTTGTATGATATTGTCACAATCATGATTTTGCCTTTTAAAAGCAACCTTTTGATAACAGCTAGCTATTATCAAAATTATGACCAGTATTTAATTGAACACTTAGGATAAAAGCTTTGCAAGAGTTTTACAGGTGTTTAATTCTTTCTGCTATAGCCAGAATTTTATAGATGAGAAAATAGAATATGGGAATATCTTATTCTTACCCAAGGTTTCACGGTAAGCAAGGGAAAGGATCACCTCTCTCTCCTCTCTCCCTGAGGCCATCACTACTTTTCCTTGGAGTTTGTCTTAGTCACTTACAAAAGAAAGTGGGGACTTGCTTACAGTTTCCGGGGGGGGGGCGGAGAGCATGGAGGCACACCTGGCACTGGAGTAGTAACAGAGAGTTACATCCCAATCCACAAGCAGAGAGAGAAACTGGGCCTGGCACAGGGCTTTGAAACCTTAAAGCCCACCCCCAGTGATATTCTTCCTCCTAGTCCTTCTCAACTATCGCTGCTTCTCAATGACTAAGTGGTCAAATATATAAGCCTATGGGGGTCATTCTTGTTCAAACCACCATCGTTTGTCATATTTGGTATTACTGCTACCTAAGACAGCTGTGGGTAGAGCTTACTGATCATATGCTGTTGATATTATGACCACCCACATTTCCAATACTGACCGGCATTTCCCAGGTAGACAATTTAGGGTGCACTCAGAGACATCTGTCTCCCACCCAGAATGAGCTGAGGGAAGAAGCAGGTGAGAGGTTATCATAGAAAGAGCCCTATCCTCCAAACTGGGAGACCGGCACTGCAAGCCAGGCTCAGGAGGGTCCTGAGCAAGTAATTTACCTTCCTGGTTCTAATCTGTAAAATGGCAAACATGCAATGAACACTAGGATAAGCAGGAGGACGAAGTCAACACTGCCAACAAAGGTGAGTCCCATCAAGCCAGGTGGGTATCATATGCTGTGAGGGGCCCCTGCTGCTTCCATTATTAAGCCTGGGCCTCGAAGACAGCAGATACTCGATTACAGTGAGTCTAATAATGGAGCAAGAATTAGAAATCAAGCAAATGAAGGTGGACAGGCTCACATCTTATGTCTGATATTCAGAGCTGCCCTTCCAGATCTAGCCCTTCAGAAGCTTTACCTGAGCTGTACAATTCATAAATACTCTTCAACTGGGCACTGAGCCCATTAACATGCTGGGATGAAGACCACTGCCAGCCCAATGGCACCTGCAATGGTCACTGTTATCAACTTGACAAAAGTTGGAATCACCTGAAAGATGGGCCTTTGAACACATTGGCGCAGGGGTGGTGGGATCTGGGTTATCTTAGTTGAGTTGGGAAGAGGTGCTCACTGTGAGCAGCACCAGTGGAACTGTGGAAAAGTGGGAAAAGTGAGCTGATGTACTCCCCAGACATACCATCCTCTTTGGCTACTGTGGGGGGGGTAAGGGCATTTCTCTTCCCAAATCATCTTGGTGAGTATGTGTTTTGTTAGGCGGTTGTTTAGTCTTGTTGAAATGCTTTGGATGGAACCTGTGACCTCATGCAAGTTTGGCAAGGGCTCTACCTCGGAGCTCTTCCCCTACCCCCACCTCTTGTCTAATCACCTTTTAAAAAGCACAATTCTCCACTCACTGATATCTGCTCTATAGAGGTTCAGCTTAGGAGCTTTTCCTACTTAATCTTGACTGAAAACTTACCATGGGCTATGCATTTCTTGTTGTAGGCACAAGGAATACAGCAGAAAGACTTTGTTCCCATGGAGCAAGTGAATTTTGGTAATATTGGGAGATAGATAAAACTAAAAGAGTGCTATGCTATGAAAATTTAAATTTGAAGGAAAATCTTAAGTTTAAAAAAGTATTTTAAATAACCTGGTCTAGTGAGGTGGCTCAGTGGATAAAGGTGCATGTACTAATGATGCAAGCTCTAGTTTAACCCTCAGGATCCATGTAGGAATGGAAGCTGAGAAGAGACTCACAGAGGTGTCCTCTGATCTCCACATGCACATGAAACATTCCCACAAACACACTGTACATGCACACAATAATAAAATAAAAATAAAATTCAACAGTAACATAAGCAATATAGTCCATGCCTGACTAGAGCAGAGCCAGGAGCTAGTTAAAGAACTAGCTCTAAAATTTTAAAGGGCTAAAATAAAATTAACAACAGTAAGAACTGTAACAATGGAGGATTTTTTAAAATACAAGTTTTAAAAAAGATTTTGTTTTTATTTCATGTGCACTGGTGTTTTTCCTGTATGTATGTCTGTATGAAAACGTTGTATTCCCTGGAACTGGAGTTACAGACAATTGTGAGCTGCCGTGTGGGTGCTGACAAATTAACCCAAGCCCTCTGGAAGAGCAGACAGTGCTCTCAACCACTGATTCATCTCTCCAGCCCTGAAACAAGTCAGTGGTTGATTATCTATCTATCTATCTATCTATCTATCTATCTATCTATCTATCTATCTATCTATTTTTGAGGCAGAGTTTCCCTGTGTAGTGCTGACTGTCCCAGAACTTGCTCTGAAGATGGACCAAAATCAGAGATCTGCTTGCCTTTGCTTCCTGAGTCCTGGGATTAAAGGCATGCACCACTGCCACCCAGTCAGGATTTTGTTTCTCACAACAGGAATTTCACTGTGGAAGTGAAGGAGAAAGGACGCTGGGACCTAGGAACCATGATCAGCTCAGCCACTAACCTGGCCACCACACCACATGTGCTATGGCTCAGTCTCAACTTCCTTACATAATAATTGAAGATAAGACTATAACGATTCTGCTATAGTGATTCCTCCTATTTTGAAAATACCAATTTGTTCCAACACAACTGATATAGTAAATACAGTTTAAGTGTGTATGAAGTTTTGCCTTCTTCTACAGGAAGCTCACTGAGCTGGGCCAGGCTGGAAAACACAAGATGTGCACACATCTTAACATTTACCAGCTGTCCAGGGTCAGCAGTGTCAGAGCTACACCCACCCATATCTGCTGTTTAAACTAGCCACCTGACTCCAAGCAACCCTTCTCTTACCTCCATAAACGCCCAACAACTGCATCCTAGTGCCTGTCTCTGGGAGCAATGTTTTTAAAGCACTCTATTTACTGTATTGTCTGTGCTATTTTTTTAACACTGCATTTATGTACTTGTGAATGAGGTTGGCATGTGCACTGCAGCACATACAGAGAGGTCAGAGAGGCCTGCAGAGGACTTAGGGACTGAGTTCAGGTCGTTGACTCTGGGACAAGTGCCTTTACCCACTGAGCTTTCTTACTAGCCCCTGTGATAACTTGTGAAATAAGTTATTTCTTTTTTAGTACCTGGCAAAGGTGAAGTTTGGGGGTGCTGTTCCCCTTACTCTACTTCTCTCATTAACCTATGGTTTTCACTGCATGAATCTATTAACAGTGTGGCAATTTTCAGAAAGACAAGCGGTCTGTTACAGCAGCAAGAACCATTTGAGATGATTTTCAAATCAACATTGATCTCTGTCTCACTTCAACAGACTGTTTCTCGATTAAATTTTTGAATGAAACTTAACACACTGAACCACACCAATAGGGAGCTAAAACAAGTAATATTTATTTCAGCTTGTGGTTTGTTTGCTTATTTCCTTTTCCTATATGGAAAAAAAATGATGTAAGACACACCATCAAATTGAGCATGGATTTACAAACAATGTTGATTACAAAGATGGTAATTTTTCTAAGCATAAGAAAAAAAAGGGAATAAAAGAGAGAAGGGTTAGGTACCCTGAGAAGCCTATATGAAGGTCAGTGTGAGAGCCCAAGAGTGAGTAATTATGCACAAGAATGCTCACTTCAGCAGCATATACACTAAAACTGGAATGATACAAAAGAGATTAGCATGGCCCCTGTGTGATATACCAGAATTCATGAAGTGCTCTGCATTTTTAACTGGCCATGGGGTGCTCAACCCCAGTGATACACTCACAACACAACCCCTACACCTAAGGCTCAGGGAACATCATGGAAGATGGAGATCAGAAGATTGGAAGAGCCAGAGGATTGAGGTGCCTCCTGTGAGACAGTGTCTTCTATATGTGACTATACACAGGAAAGCTGTAGTCATGAAACCTCAAAAGTATGGTGGCCTGTACAAGACCTGCATAACAACACCATCAGCTGATATGCTATGTGGGTGGGGAAATCGTATAAGGCTCTTCTTCTTCTAGATGAAAAACTTCAGGTAAAATGGCTGTCGAGAGAGGAAGAGTCGATTTTTAGAGACAAGCCAAGACCTCAGATAGGATATTCAATCCCCAGGGGTCAGCTCTAAATAATTACATACACAAGCAACAATAAATTGGCTCAGTAGGCTGTATTTACATTTACCTATAACAGTAGATGGATGGATGGATGGACAGACAGACAGACAGATGTAACACAAATGTGAAAGTTAAGAGGCCATGAATTTGAAGGGAGTTGGGTGGACGGGGTGGGGGGGGGCTGCAGGGGGGAAAGGAAGGATGGAAATAATGTAAATACAGTATTCATGCATGAAAGTCTAAAAAGAATTTTTTGAAACAAACCAACAAAAAACCCAAATACGTGAGGTCAGTCTTCCTGTTCTTAAAAATATATCACTACTAAAGTGTCTCCCCAAAATCTAAGCCATTTTTACTGTGAGAAGGGATTGTTAAAATGTGGTCTTTCCAGTGATAACAAGAGATGGTGAGAGAATCGACCAATGACTTCAAAGTGTTTCAAGGCATCATTTGAACACACAAAAAGCAAACAAAGCTCCATTCCGTCCAAAATTACAGGGCTTTTCAATACTGACTGATAGTTATCCCAAAGATGAATGCAGCTCAGTGTTTTCGTGGCATCTCTCCACAGCTGGGCTGATGTTTTCCTTTCCTAATTAACCGTGATTTATGACCCAACCTAGAGTCCATTTATATAGCACCTATATACTTTCTCAGCAGCCACATCTAGTTCATTCTTTCTCTTTAGGCCACTTCTTCAAGGGAGACTTGTTACTATCCCTATCAACTCAGCCTCTTGCAATCCCTGCCTGGTGTGACATAACAGTCGATGTCAAATCCCTTCTAGATACCTGTGGTGGTTTGAGTGAAAATGGCCCCAGAGGCCCATAGAGAGTGGCACTATTAGGAGGTGTGGCCTTGATGGAGGAAGTCTATTACTAGAGGTGGTGGTGGGGCGTGCTTTGAGGTTTAAGATGCTGAAGCCTGGCCCAGCGTCACTCTCTCTCCCTGCTGTCTTTGGGTCTGGATGTAGATTTCCCACCTAATTCTCTAGCACCATGCTATATTCTGCCACACTTCCCAGCATGGTGACAATGGACTAAGCCTCTCAACTGTAAGCCAGCCTCAATTAAATGCTTTTATTTATAAGAGTTGCTGTGGTCACAGAGTTTCTTTCTAGCTGCAGAAACCCTGACTAAGACAATACCCTCTCCAACTATCTCCCTGACCACAGTGCCATCATAGCAGCCTGTCAAGGCACAGATTTGAAGCTCATCCTTACCAGCCAACCACATGCCAGCTACCTTGATCTTACACTGCTCCTACTTCAATCCAATGACTGTGGAAGGAATTTTGTCTTCCTGCCAATCACTAGCCACATTGTCACTTAAGCCGATCTACTTGCGAACTCCAGGAGTCAACTACCTGGTCCCACTGCAGGCCGACCAGTGCGCTGGCCATTTACTCCTCTTGGCCGTCAATCCCCTCATTCATACCTGTTGTCTCAACAACATCTCCAGTTTTGATTAGCACCACTGGGGTATTTATTTCATATTTACTTTTTATATTACCATTCTCTTCACTTATACTTCTCTTGTTGAACTTTGTGTGCATGTGTGCACATGTGTGTATGTTAATTTATATGTAGGCAGGTGCACAAGTGAATATGTATGTATGAGGCTATAGGTCAACTTAGTCATCCTCAGGATGACATCATTTACTCTTTAAAAAAAAGACTTATTTGTGTGTATGTGTGTGTGTGTGTATTTTATGTATATGGGTGCTTTGTCTAAAGGTACATCTGCACACCAGCAAAGGTCACAGCAGATGAAGACATTGACTCTCATTACAGATGGTTGTAAGCTGCCAGATGGTTGCTAGGAATTGATATGAAGATCTCTGGAAAAGTAGCCAGTACTCTTAAACAGAGTCATCTATCCAACCTTAAGCATCTGCTCATTTGAGACAAGATCTCTCATCGGCCTGGACCTTCCAGGTTAGACCAGATTGTTTAGTAAGCAGGATCTTACCTAGGGATTCTCCTGTTTCTGTCTCCCCATCACAATGCCATCAAGCATGATGGTGTCTCTCTCTTTCTCTCTCTCTGTGTGTGTGTGTGTGTGTTTCTACATAGGCTCTAGGGATTAAACTCAGTTTCTCATAATTTTGAGGCAAGCATTTTACTGACTGAGGTATCTGCCCAGCTCTGGATTTTGATTTTCTTACAGATTTTAGCACCAAACCCATGCTCTTGAAGCTGGAGAGGTTTAGGAATGCTTATTGCTTATTGCTCCATCAGAGGAGTTGTTCAGGTGATAGAAATTCATACTGGGCAGTTCACAAATGCTTGTGACTTTAGCTCCAATGAATCCAGTGTGTCCTTTTAGCCTCAGTGGGTACCTGCATGCACACATACACATGTACCCACAAATACAAATTTTACAAAAGTCTACTCTCTTGCCTACAATGCATCTTCTGTTAATGGCTACTAAGATACAATTCTGTTGAACTTAGAATAAAAGATGAGAAGCAAAATCCTCACTTTCTCTCTCTGTCTCTCTGTCTTTCTCTCTCTCTCTCTCTCTCTCTCTCTCTCTCTCTCTCTCTCTCTCTCTCTCTCTCTCTCTCTCTCTCTCTCTCTCTCTCTCTCTCTCTGTCAAACACAGGAATTTTTTTATACATTGGCTTTTTCTGAATATCAAGAGGTAAATACGGAAAGCGTTCAGAATTTAACTCACCTCATTAAAAAAATCTCAGTACATTCAACATCTGGATTCTAGCATTATATATAATTGAGCAGCTTTCCACAAATAAAGTTTACATCTTGTCAAGACACAAAAACTGTTGAAAGATAATGACTACTCTTTTTGATGGGTCAGCCTAAAGAATGTCCTGGAAATGCATTCTCAGTTTTGAAAACACATGACAGAAATTCAGAATGACATCTAGACTCTTCATCTTGTATGCAGCAAATGTCCTTAATAGTCTGATTGTTTTTCTGGCAGCCAAATATTCTTAATAACTATTCACTTCATCTGTTTCCTTTTCCATATGTCTGTACTGTCTCTGGAGAGAATTTAAGTCAGAATCCGTGACTAATGTACATGGTATGTCAGCTACAAAACAAGTAACATCTTGGCCATCAACTCTTGATCAAACATTACTTCTTGGTCAAGTTATTTGGCTCCATTAAAGAGCCTGCTTAGTGGCTACAATTCTGTGCTGTGTTACCCATGTAATCTAGTGACCTGACAAAAGATAAAGCAGGTTTGAACACAACAGAATGGGACACCTGATGTGGGAGATTATAAAATCTGGGGTAAGCTGCAAGAAGTATACGTTGGCAAGGACATTTAGTCTGATGGCTCACGGCACAAAGCTAGGACTGGTAGGCTGACTCTAGAACATTGACTAGAGTGCAGCATAAGGACAGTTCAAAGTCCTGTCTCTAAGGAACAACATGTCCAAGAAGGAGCTGAGGCAACAGAAAGGCAAATGGCCAAAATGAGTGAAGTATCTTAAAATTGGATTATTCAGATCTACAAATTGAGAAATGGCCTAAATTAAACCATTCCAGGTAAAGAACAGCTTGGGTGTTTATTTTTATCAGAATTATTATATGTTTAATATTAGAAGTTGTTAGTAAATTATTTTTGAGTGTTATTTTGTTTGTTTGTTACATGTATGTATATTAAGATAAATAACATCAGATCTGTGTTTTTCACATTATTCGGGACAAAAATCACATACGATGCTAGAGTTTAAGGAAAGAGGCAACTGTCAAAAAGGAAAACTCAGAGTGTAAGTGACAGAGAAAGTGCAGGGAAGAGAGGAAAAAGACCAAGGTCTCCCATTTGAGCCACAGCAGACATGTTCACAGCTGGAAAAGATCACAGATGACCCAAGAAACAATAGCTTTAGGGTGACCACCTGCACATCATCTCTATTTCTCTGAAAGGCTTCTGTCCAATTTGACCTGTCCCATGACTCTCGATTTAAACTAGTTTTTTCCAAGTCTGTTCCTGTAATCTTTTTTCTCTCTTCACTTGAAAACTGATTTTTGCTGTGCTGTTGTGTCTGCACCCAGAAAACAAGGTGCGTGTAGTCATCTGCTTTGTGGATGGCTAGATTTTGGGAAGTCTAAGGAGGGAAACCCTCTCTCATTCTCCAACAACTAATAAAATAAACCCAGGAAACAGGGCTTAAAGCTCTGACCTGTCAACACACGGTGCACATATTTCTGAAGAAATACACCTTAACAATTTACATATATACACATTACATCTATTTCATCAATTACAATTCAGCCCTAGATTCCATATAATATTCTAGGTTGAACCTTTTTAAAAAATTATGAAAGAGGAAAATGATACATGTGCCAGGTTGTCATATAAAAATTCACATTCAATTTTTTAAAAAAACTTGGTTGTAGAGATAGACTATGGAATATTTAAAGAGCAGCCTGAGTGATTTCAGATGTTGTACAATTGCCAGCACAAAATCATGCTGTTACTGCGCAGGCTGATATATGAATTAATAATTCACTTTTTTGAATTCTCCTCTTCCAAGTTGGGAGCACAACTCAAACATTGGCACTATATCATGGAGTTACAATTCATTCCAAATTTTAATAGAATCTGTATTTCTGCCAACTATTTATGATTTTTAAATACCCAAATCCAAAGTGAACATTCACATTTTATGTTCGATACCTCACAGATGTATATATCATATTTAGTCCAGTTTATAAAAAGAAGGTCACAGAGCTACAAGAGAATCCCAAATTCTCACTCCAGAATCCCTGATGACAGCATTCTACTTATGGTTACAGGATCTTTTAGGAGCCACAGACAAAACACAAGTCAGATCTGAAGCTAAGGAATGAGGCCCTCAATGGTGGGACCGTAAAGCTGCAAGTAGAAGGAAGGAATAATCATAAGGCAGTTGGTAATGGGCAACTCTTGGCAGGAAAGTGCCTGTTATTTTTTGACTCATATAGAGCCATGTGCCCCTCCTGCCTCTCCTTGGTGAGCTGCAGCATTCATAGCTGTCACAGCGAAGGAGTCTCTGCCTTTACTTCCACAGAGGCACTTTCTTCCTTACCACAAGAGGTGGAGGCCCATGCCTGTAACTCCAGACCTCAGGAGGTTGGCATAGCAGGACCATGAGTTTGAGGTCAGCCTGGGCCATATAAGGAGATCCTTATGTTTCCTAAAAACTGTGAATGCCTTCAGCTTTTTTTTGTTTTCTTCATGTTGTTACTCATTAGCAGTACCAACTAATCCATTATCTTCAGAGCTTGATAGTCATCAGATGAGTGAGCAAACAAGGAACAGAAAACATAGAACATATAGACACACACACACACACACGCACGCGCGCGCGCGCGCCAGGACGAGCTAGCCCTTCTGCCAGGACACCTGTTATCAAAGCACTCAGGAGGAAGAGGCATGCGGACAGTGCAGTGACTTTAAGGTCAACCTGAGCTACATAGGAAGATACTATTTCAAAAAATAATGGGCAGCAGCAACGAGGGAATATGTCTAATGAATATTCCTAAGGACTGAGAAGAACTGTACTTTAGACAAAGATTTCTGAGTCACAGACTAGTATTATATTCCTCTATACTAAGGATATGGGAGTCACCATATAATGTCACAGAGAAAAGAGGTTGCAAAGGAGTGAAACAGGTTGGCAATTTCTTTTCTCCATTGTTTACTGTGGCTTTGTGACATTTTTCATCTTCTCAATACTTATAAGACCTGTCATCAATTCAAGTCTTCAACTATGATGTGTCTATAGGGGCACTCTCCTGAGCTCTTCTTGGATGCACCCAGTTTTTGTGGCTAGCCGTACCAACGACTTGCATATACCTCTGAATACCTAAAAGTCCTTCCTCTGCCCAAAGCAGCCTTCTCCTCATGACTTCTGCTCTTCTAAATGCACCACTGTTCTCCACAAATGGGTTCCAAAGCAAACACATCCATTTCCCTCTTTTCAGTCAGTTTGCATAGTAACTCCCATCCCACTTTCTGAGGTTACCACTGCAGCCTCCCTAGCAAACATGTCTGACCAGCTTCCCCTCACACATGACAGTAAGGACTGTGTCACAGGACAGCTGGTTCTAACCTTTTCTTGCTTTCCTGGTGCAATAGGGCCAACGCTCCTCAGACAGAAGCTACATAATTTGAATACTCCTTATCTAAAATGCGTGGGACAGCAAGTGTTTGGCATTAGATTTACTTTTAGAATTTTAGAATATTTGAGGGTATAGAACAAGTTCTCTTAAGGATGGGTTCTGTGCCCAAAGTCTCCTTGTGCTTCAGACGCACTTATATGCATAGCCTAAAAGGAATGTTCCATGGCAGTTGGAGAGCACTATGCTTTGATGCTGACCCCTCACTTCAGGTCACATGTGGAATCTTCTATGTATGATGTCATGTCAATGCTCAAGAAGTTTACAATATTTTAAGAATGTTGCATCTCAGATTTTTAGATTAGAGATATTTTGCCTCTGTTGGGTGACAGGGTAGACCAATGACTAATCTTTTACATCTGCAGTGACCCTTCTAGCCACCCCAACATTAAGAGACTAAAGCAAAGCAGACAGTCTGTCTACTTGGACAAATGCCTAAGCTTGGCCTAATGAAGCTGCTGGGAAGTGGATAAGAAACCCCATGTTCGTGTGCAGCAGCCACTTCCACACTCACCCTCAACAAGGAGAGCTGAGCTACTAAGCTTCTGCAGTTCCATCCTTTGCGCTTTGTACACATCCTGGTCCTATTAGTGTTCAAGTTTTATTTTGCTTGTGAAATTTGCAGCATCCCAGCCCAGAATGACTTCTGTTCTTTCCAACTCATGGACTGGGATCCATCTATGAGTTCCTCCACAGAGGTTCTCAACCTTCCTAATGCTGTGACCCTTTAATACAGTTCCTCATGTTGTGGTGGCCTCAACCATAAAACTATTTTGTTGCTACTTCATAACTGTAGTTTTGCTATGGTTATGAACTGTAAATATCTGTTTTGCAGGATATCTGATATGCGACCCCTGTGAAAGGGTAGCTTGACCCCCAAAGGGATCGCAACGCACAGGTTAAGAAACACTTCTCTACACAATCCTGGAGAAATAGGTCCCTACAAGGTAATGTTTAACCTATACACTGATAGTACACACCATTTTACTAATGAAACAAGGTTGGCTCATATACAATCTTGATTGTTCGCAAATTTCCCATAACATGGGACAACTTTGAAAGTCCTTGAAGTAGGGATTTTTTTCTGACTGTGAAAACATAGTGTGTACTTCATTATTTAACTGACTTTTATTATTAGCATTCAAGTGATCAAAGACTTCACATTTGGAAAGATGGACACACACCCATTTGCTGACAGCTGAAAAACAAAACAAAACAAAACAAAAACCCTACAGGTCTAACACAAAAGAAAGCAAACCTGTGCCCTCATTTTCACATCTTTTTGTTAGTAAAGTGAAACGATTGCCATTTTTGCTGTTGTTTAAGCATTCTCTTGGGTGTCTTATTTATATTGTGGTTAGAAAAGGGATCTAAATGTGTAGTTGTACTCTGGTTTTAGGGAACTGTGTGTTTGCTCATGAGCTCTGAGGTGCTCTTGGCTTCAGATGCATGCCTGCACTCCCTCTGCCTAATGATGGAGAAGGAAGGGAGAACCAGAGGTCCACACAATGGCTGGTGTAGGGATAAGAGCTACAATGGGAAAGAGAAGCCAAAGAAGGAAGGACAGTGTTCTACAAACTTTGATCAAGAGGCATCCTTCAGAGTGTGGGTACTAATTTTTATAAGTTGTACACAAACACTGTGTTGCTCAGTGCAGTAAACAACGTTATGACCGTAATGTCTCTGAGATGATGATTAACAAACACGTTACACTGCATTTGGAAGCTCACTGTCACAGAATCCATAGCTACAGGCTGCTCCAATGACAGAGATAAAAATGCTGATAAAGTTGAAGTTAAACCTAAAAATAATGTGCCATCTGTGGAGTCAATGAAACTATGCACATAAAGTTTTAAGAGTCCAAATGACAATGACAATGGAAAATGCAAGATGTCTTTGTGAAGGGGCTAGAGAGATGGCCCAGCAGTTAAGAGCACTTTTTGCTCTTGTAGAGGACCAGAGCTTGGTTCCCAGTATGCACAATGCCGCTGCCTATAATTTCAGATATATATATGTATATATACACATAGATAAAAATGAAAGCCAAATATTTTTTAAAAGTATTTGTGAAATTAAATTTAATTTCAAGACATTTTTCCAGAGATGATTTCCAATTATATGACTCTCAACTTTTTCTAAAGCACAATGTTGGGGGGAGTTACAGGGAAAGAGGGGAAAACAAACTGTTTTCCTCCACTATAAAAAGAAATTTGAAGCTGGGCATGATGGTGCATGCCTTTAACTGTAGCACTCGGGAGGCAGAGGCAGGCAAGTCTCTGAGTTCAGGGCCAACTACAGAGTGAGCACCATGATAATCAGGGACACACAGAGAAACTCTGTCTTGAAAACCAAATTAAGAAATGTAAAAAAAAAAAAAAAAAATTAATTTTTTTTAAAATTTGAGGACTTATATATGCACAATTTCCTTAAAAGTTGAAACTTAAGAGTTGCCAGAACCAGCATCTCTGATCATCTACAGGGTCCCAAAATTGTGCCGTGGGCTGCAGTTTTCTTAGGGTGTACGCCATGTAAAAGGAATCATGTGTGTACGTCGCTTTTCTGGGGGCGGGTAAGGGAGTGGACTTTGTGGGTTGTTTTTTTTTAAGTTTTGCATTTATTCTGTCAGCTTTAGCTACTTCTGCGTACTGAGCATAGTTTCTTCTGTGTTATTTTTTATATGGAGCTCAAGTCTAGCTCCATGGCCTATGACGTTCACAGCTCATTACTTACCCCCTGAACATGGCTTTCCTGTCTGGTGTTTGGCACTCTCCAGCTGACATAGAATAAAGTAATCAGACCTGACCAGGGCAATGGTTTTCAGATGGAGAACAGAACAAAGTGTACGCCAGAGAGCACCACAACACGCACTTGTTCTCCCAACGCTGCATAACACATGTGTCAGCAGATTCTATACACTGTGGGTGTCAGAGTGCCCCAGACCCGAGGGAGGGGAGGGAGTTGATCTCTCAGAAGCCTGAGGATGCCATCCACATTATGATTTGAGATCATTCATTTTTAGCCCGATTATATAGAATTATGAAAGTCATGTAGTGAACCTGAAATTTATGTTCTTTTGACTTAATAATTTAATTAATATCTAATCTATACACCATACAGCTGGTTCGTACACACATAAAATCAATAGTTCTGTGTATATTCAGAGTACCATAGCTAACACTGTCATCAGTTATCTCACCAGGCGGAGTCCTGTGCCTACCAGTAGAGCTCAGGCCTTAGTTAATCACTAATCTAATTTCTGGAGATCTGTCTGTCCAAGGCACTTCACAGACACAGAATCACATGACATGTGGTGTTTCATGTCTGGCTTCTTTTTTATTTAGCCTAATACTTTGTCTTTCCTTCTGCGGCACAGAGGATCAACTCTGGGGCCTTTCCTATGGTTTGTAAATATGCCACCACTGATCCACATTCCAGCCCTAGTGTAATGCCTTTAAGGCTTGTCCATGCTGCACTATGTGCCACCATTTCTTTTCTTCTTTCTTTTTTTTTTAAATGACCAAGGAGAATTTCACCATATGGCTATAACACATTGTAGGTATCACTTATAGTATAGCTATTGGGTTGATGCTTTTAGCTACTATGAATAATGTGCACATTTTTCTGTGAATACAAGTTGTCATTTCTTATATATACCTTTAGGTAGAACTACTAGATCACATTTAAATCCTGTATTCAGGGGCCGGGGATGTTGTTTAGTTGTAAAGCACTTGCCTAACACATGAGGCCCTGGATTCAAGCGTCATCACCACAAAATATTCTATAGTCAAGTTTAAGGAACTTCAAGACTACTCTGACATTTCTCTTCTCATTGTTGAAGGAAAATAAGTAATAAAAGACGGACATGACTGCTCCTAGGTATGGTGGAGGAGTTTATATAGATAAAAGGGAGAGCATCAACAGAGGCAGAGACATCTGGAAGAGTCCAGAGAGGACGTGAACCAAGGTATGTGCAGAGAGCGGGGAGGTGAAGGGAGAGAGGAGAGAGGGGAACCAGGTGTAGCAGCCAAGAGGGCAAAAGGTTAAAAAAAAAAAAAAAAGTCAAGTAATCAAAATGGCTGGATTATATAGGGAAGAGCCTCTGGGGTAAGTGCGGTGCAGCTCCCGGGCTCCAGAGTTCGGCGGCCATACCTGGTAACAGGTAGTGAGCAAGGGATGCTGGGACAACCTGGTGGCCAAGTCGGCTTTGATATTTTTTTTTAACTTTTTGTTTTGTTTTGTTTTTCAAAACAGGGTTTCTATGTGTAGACTTGGCTGTCCTGGACTCACTATGTAGATCTGACTGCCTCTGCCTTCCTGAGTGCTGGGATTAGAGTGAGCCACCACTACGGGTTACACTTTGATATGTTAAGTAGATGCTTCAGCCATTTGTCCCACAGTTTGAGACTTAACAATTGTATGTGCAAATATGTGCGTGTGCATGTGTGAACATGAAGCAAACAAGAATGGGAAAAAACACTCTGACGTTTTCTAAAGCAACTCCAATTCTCCCTGAGTATGCACTATTTGCATGACAGACTTTGAAAATCACAAACGGCTCTGCTTCACTAGCGGAAACATGGTTGAATTTAATGTGTCCTGCAACATACCGTCAGCCATTCACTCACATGCTGCACACTCCTGAAAATAAGCAGAACGGTATGTTTAATCCACATTTCCCATCTGACTTCTCCCTCATCAGCCTAAATTCTCCCATTTATACTTGGAATTTAGGGGTCCTAAGGCATATATCTACCCATAAGCTTTTTAAAACCATATGTATTTGTCTCTTGACAGTTTATCTGGGCTATAATTTAGATCTGGAATGTCCTCCAAAGGCCCATGCATTAAAAGCTTGATCTCCAGCCAACGACACTGTCCAAAGTTAAGGAGGCAGAGCCCAGGGATCACTGGCACATTCCTTTCAAGGGATTATTTGGACTCCAGCCTGTTTCCCCTTTTCTTCTTCTGTAGCTTCTCCCTCTCTAGCCTCTCCTCTTACTTCTTACCTTTTTCTCTCTCCCTTCTCCCTCTTCGCTGGTTTCTTTCTTCCTCTCCCCCTCTCTACATCTCTCTGTTTACCATGAGGTGAGCCAAGGGCTCTGCCATGTACTGCCTGCCATGCATAGTCTCACCACAGGTCCTAGACAACAGGGTCTAGTGACCATGAAACGAAACCTCTGTAACTGTAAGCCACCATAAACCTTTCTTCTTTGTAAGCTAATTGTTGCAGTTTATTTTGTTATACTACTGGAAAGCTGACTTTCACAACTTTGGGTGTTTAGTAACACCTTAATGATTGTTCCTAGCCATTTATTTGTATTGTTTTTGTCTCTCTGATGATGGGTTCCTTTTGGTTTGAGCAATTGGAGATTTTGCCCTATATATCCATTAAATGAGATAGTCACACATTGAGTTACTTTTTAAAAATCACTGTAATTTGTTCTGTACACTATTTATTAGTTGAGCCTCTTCCAGTGAAAGACTGTGCTGCACAGATGGCACAAGTATTCATGCTTTCCTTGGTCTTTGTTAACCAGCAAGTACACAATTTCCCTTTTCTATATAAAATTCAAAGTCAAATGGTTGTACCATCAAAAAGTTGCTTATGTTGAAGAAACTCTGCTGTGGGTATAAGCTCATCAGAGCCAATCAGGCATCCCTTCCTCCACCACCACCACCCACAGCATCGTGGCCCTCCTCAGTCTCTCAGGGGCTGAAGGGAAAGCAGAGTGATCCACCCTTCTGGAAATGCTGAGCAGAGGCCACCCACATGGGCGTCTTGAATAGAATCTGCCTTCTTTGCCAGACCAAGGAAAACAGATCCAGAGAGACACTGCAAGAAAAACAGCAGTCCATAAAGCCCCGTGTGTTAAGAACCTAGAATGTTCTTAGTGAACCACTGTAAAAAAAGAAAAAAAAAATGAGATGGTAAATGCCCCCTTCTCCTTCATATACACTTGACAATATCACACACACACAAAAAAACTTCAGTGTTTGGATCTTTTTAGTAATATACAGCATATAAAATGGCAAAGCTAAGGTAAAGGTCCTGTCCTCTCTTATTTTACTAAATATAAAGCTATGGTTTCTTTTTTTTCCTACTATAGCAAAATGTACCAAGAATGTAATCACATGGAAAGAAAAGCTACAATGGTCATTTCTGTAATAGTCAGACACTTTCAGCCTTCTTCAAAAGCAGCCAACCATCAAAGAAAACAGTAACGTGATTTGGTTTGACTTCCAAGGGGATCTGGTTGTGGGAAGGATGGCATAAAGACATGTATCCGAAGGGCCTGTGGAGAAGTGCAGAGGTCCTGAGACTGCAATTCTGGTGCTTCCCACACCCAAGCAGCAGCCACAAAGTTTGTCTTTCTCTCACATCAGTCAACGTCAGAGTCTCTGTGTCGCCTTTAGAAAGACTGCTTTTCCTGTATATTCTCTTTCTTTACATATGTTTGTATATTCTCTCTCTTTACATGTTTGTATATTCTCTCTCTTTACATATGTTTGTATATTCTCTCTCTTTACATATGTTTATTTGTAGCAGTCTTCTCAGCCACTTTGCCTTCATCGTGGACTAAACATAATGCAAGTTTCCAAATTGAAATCAAGGGTAGTGGGAGCAAAGAGATGCATGGGTTTGATGTCCCCACTGCTGTGCTCGCATGTCCTCACTGCTGTGCTCGAGGAGTGCAGTGGCAGCATGACTCACTTGACCAACTGGGTGCAAAAGACACCCCTTGACATAGGGCAGTTTGAGCATATTGCCTTCCAAACACAGGCATTGGGTATGTGCTGAGCAGTTGCTTGGAATCAGTCTCTGCTTTGCAAAAATCTCCTCAGTGTGATTGTTCTCTATTAATGCTTTCTGTAACATAAAGACAGCTCAACCCCAAGCCCCTTGTAACAAACTTCACAGCCATTGTCCAGTTTCTTCAGGAATCCAAAGAAGGAGTGGTATTTGAAAGGATCAACACTGGAGGGCTCTGCATGAGATGTCTGGGGATAGCCTATTAGACAATCAATGGATAAAATAAGCCCCAATGAGTTAAGAGAAAATAGCCATGGGAATTCTGGAAGGGTGGGGAAGATATTTTAACAGAATGTTTTTCATTATAGAGGTACAAAGACGATTTTTAACATCTTACTTGACTGCTATATCCTAAGCCTCAAGGGAAAATAACCCGCGTTTTCTAAGGTATGTGGCCAAGAGACTTTAAAAACCTTTATTTTAAAAGCTATTGTCATATTAATACATTTGGTATATTCACAAGTCTTAAATGGAACTGTGTAGACTCAAGCAAAGCCATTCAGGTCTCCTGTTCGGACTTATTGCAAAGAAGTATCAGGACCTCAATACTAAGCCTGGCTTAGCTGAAGCCAGGAAGCAGTCTTCTTAAGCACATCTTCAAATTTAAAAAATAAATTGAAACTAATATTGTTTATTGATGATGTTGTTACTTTACATTTTTTCTCCTGAGATAATTCTCATTGTTTAAAAATTATAATGATTCATTTTATCCTTGTTTTTTGTGGTTTGTTTGTTTGTTTTTTGTTTTGTTTGTTTCTTTGAGACAGGGTTTCTCTGTGTAGCCTTGGCTGTCCTAGACTCTCTTTGTAGACCAGGCGGGCCTCGAATTCACAGCGATCTGCCTCCCTCTGCCTTCCAAGCGCTGGGATTAAAGGCGTGCACCACCACACCTGGCCTCATTTCATCCATTTTTAGTGCCACTCTTTGTATGCTACATAATTATTTATTAGAACAGGAATAAATTTAAAAAAGGCTGCCCTTTTTGCATTTGTAGACATCTAGGTCACAAAAAGAGACAACAGCGACTGAGCAAAATTATTCAACTATAAAAACTTTCTGAAGAGGCTGTAAAGGGTATCATGGGCTTTGAAAGGGCATGGAGGATACAGAGGCTAAAGGGTTAAGTAGGTCATATAGGCTGGGGGTTAGAGAAGAGGAAGGATCAGAGGTGGGTTAACCCAAACTAAGGATGCATGACAAACTTTTATGAAAACCCACTCTCTGTAAGCTAATAATAATAAAATTTTAAAAAGAAAACGTTTGAACACAGGTATCCTGCATGGGTAGACAGTGGGTCCCCAAGAAGACATGGGTAACTAAATGAAAAACTTCTGTGTTAGGCATGGGATATCTTCCTATGAGTTATTGGTCAAGGCGATACCAGACCTCTTCCCCTCATCCCAAAGTAAAACAGCACAAGCTATTGCCACTGTTATTGGTTGGCCATCATAGTTAGAGGGTATAAGACCTCACTAGTCAAGACACAACATGCATGGTTGCAGGACACCGAAATATCAAGCTGGAACTGACCTGAACTCTTCCTCCCTGCTGACTAGCTTTCATAGTGCTAGAATGTGCTATGAAACCTGCTGAGGGAGAAAAGACATCAGCGTTATTATCCTGGCAGCCAGCTCTGCGTGCTGATATACTGACCTGCCAGTATTCACAGATGCAATAGTGACATGAAGCTATGGCAGTTGCCAGCTACTTGCTGATTGGATTTGGGGCTTGCTGCTCTACAGGAAGGAATTAGTGTCTGGTAGAACAAACCTGATCAGACCCATGGCTCAAGATCAAGAGGTCAAAGGCCCTAGAGGGAAGCCCACTATTGCAGTTTTGCTAAATGGAAATGTCAGACATTCTTCTAACTGTTTATATCTTATTGTTCTTAAAATTTATCTGTATTATCAGTATTATCTGTAGGCTCAGCTAGTAATCAATCAAGACACAGACACTTGTTATATTTTAAGATATTAGTTAACCTGGAGCAGGGCAGATATCAATCCTCTAAATTGCCTCCCATAGTGGGGCAGGCATGGGATCCCTGTCTTAGTCCCATGCCATCTACTTTTAATAACTTTTATCAAGCTGCTTTTTATTTATAATCTTACATACTTGTTTGTGTTTTTTATCTGGGCTGGATTTTCCATCCACGCCGTGGGCCATGTGCTTTTCCAGTTAACCCATGGCAGCCTTCCTCTCTTTACTTCAGGTCTTTTTTTCCTGGTGGTGGTTCTTCTTCCCAGAATTCCTCTCTCTCTAAGCCCCACCTATCTCCTCTGCCTGGCCCAAGCGGGATGGCTTTTTATTAAGCAAAAAGGTGGGTCACGGACAAAAAACAGTAATTAACATCAAAATACATCAGACCATCCCCCAATATCTCCCCTTTTCTGTCTAAATAAAAAAGGCCATTTTTTTATATACAGTAAGTACAATTGTGAAAAATTATAAAAACCAATAGGTAAGACTTACGCACATAATTTTTAAATGTATTTGGCAACTTTGTAGAAAATATCCATTTTATCTTGGTAAATCTAAAGTTTTTAACCTAAATCAACATCTGTTAAAGCTCAAATCCATCAACCGAAAAGTATCTATCTAGACTTAAAAATGTCTTTTTAATTCCTAAACAACTAATTTAAAAATTAACTATCTGGTCTTCAACCCCATCAGAAACTTGAGAAAGTATAAATTTGGGAAGTGCAGGTTAGCAGCTTCCAAAATGAAAAAGTGACAGAGACAGTTTACTGCCTGAACAGACACCCAAAACTCTCTATAAGGTTGGAGCATCATCTTCAGCCTTTTGGCCCAGTATATCTGACAGACATATTTGTGAAGCAGGAACCATTGAGGACTCGCTTACCCTGTCTTGGCAGAGTCTGGCCATCAACTCTGTCTGCATCCAAACTTGCCCATTTTAGGCAGAATTCTGTCTTTGGGAGAAACAAGGACATTTTTGCCCAGTGGCTGTTTTGTCACACTTAAAGCCATCTCCACAAGGAGGTTTATTTAATGTTCATTATCTTTTTTTGTGCTAGGCTGGGTACTGTCAGGAGTTAACTTGTTTTATTGTCAAAGAATCCTTAAAACAATAAAACTATTTTTGTATGTCGTATTTTGTAGGTCTTTGAGGTTTTTGAGGATCTTATCTATTTTACCACAACTATCTATAGAATTATCTGTTAAACCTAGCATGTATACTTGACATGACCATGAATTGATCAACAGTTGACTTGTATTACTTAATTATCCTAAACAGCCTACAATAGCACTATCAGACTACTGGAAGTAAACTATGTATTAATTGAGTTGTATGTGTACAATACCTCATACCAGAGTAGAAAAATAATGTGTGAAGAACAAGACCAAATTTGAATTCTATTTTAATGTATCAAAATTAAACCTACTTTGCATCAATATACAAAATTTTGTATCAATCAATCAAAATTAACCCTCTTTATGAGTAACAATTAAGGCCTCAAGTTGAGGAGTAGATTCAATAATCTACTTTTTGTCCTATCATCCCTACATATCTCTTTTTTCCTGGTGGCAGTCCTTCTTCTTCCCAGAATTCCTTTCTCTCTAAGCCCCACGTATCCCCTCTGCCCTACCCAGGTAGGATGGCTTTTTATTAAACAAAAGGTGGGTCACAGACAGAAAACAGTAATTAACATGAAAATACATCAAACCATCCCCCAACAATATCTAAAGAGCACTGCTGCTCTCAATTCCTGTCAGGATGCTTATTCTATAGCAGGCAGCAGTTAATGCAGATATTTGGAATTGATCAAAGTACTGAGAATAAGTCACCACTGAATGCTTAGCCTAAATGGGACTTCTATATCTACGACCCCCTCAAGGCTCAGGTGGCATCACAGAAGAAGGGCAGAAAGAATGTAAGATGGGGAACTGTGAATTGCTGTCCTTTGGATATGACAGCCTTGCATTCATGAACCCACTCCAACTATGGTTACATACATAAGACCTACATAAAATCAAGCCGACAAGATCTGTCAACATTTCAACAGGCAAATGGATAATAAAAGGAGAGGAAATGCTGGTGGAAGGAGCAGTGTTGGTGGGTGACCCTAGGAATGAGAGCAGGAAGGAACACTGTGTACATATTGCATTTATGCATGAAACTGTCCAAAGAATAAATAGAACATATTTCTTAAAAAGAATGACTTTCTGTTTTAAAACTCCTCTCGGGTTTTTTTTTATAACACCCTCTCCTGATTCTCTTTCTTCATGTAAAATGCTATGGTTTGTCCCAAGCCTATGTTTGCCTTGGAGTTCAAGGCCCATGGTGAGGTAGTAAGGGCTATGGTGTTTAGAGTGGAGCCTTAAAGAGAGATTAAGGTTAGACAAGGCCATCCTGGTAGAGCTGCCAAGATTAAATATTGTCAGTATCCTAAGGAAAAGACCAGAAGATGCACACAGGTACACGTGCTCGTGCTTTGTTTGCAGTCAAGTGATACCCTTGGCTACTTTAGGCACTGACAACAAGAAGGGCACCGTAAGATGCAGCCCCTTGTCCCTGTGAACCAAAACAAGCTTTTCTTATAAAGGTTTCCAGCCATAGGCATTTTGTTATAGTATCAGAACACTAGAATAAGGATTTCTTTTCAGTCATTTCAATTGTTTGCCTTCCTCTCCCTGTCTCCTTCAGGTGGCTATTGACAGCTTCTTCCGCCTGTTGCCTATTTCCAAAAGATGGTCATATTCTCCCCTTACAGTTTTCATTTTCATACACACTCTGACTCTTTTCCCCTCCTGCTAATGTCAGAACCATTTTCCTGACCACAGGCCACTTCAATTACATGTCAGAGTACCTGACGCAGGCTGGACACAATCTACAAGAGACATTAGCTCCAATCCCTGGAACTGGAAGTGTTATGTATTTGGAAAAAGTGTCTCTGCAGACATCATAAAACTAAGGACTGTGAGACGGAAGATCTTCCTGGACTATCTGGTAGACTCTAAGCAGACAAACAAGGGCCCTTATGAGAGAAGAGGGAGGGACAGTAGGTCCACTGAGGCAAGCTAAGCAGTTGAGGAGGAAGAAGCTAGGGATGCTGGGAGCCACCAGATCAAACCTGCCAACTCTCAGTTTAGCCCAAGAAACTGATTATGTACTTCTGGCTTCCAGAACTGTGAGTATACCACTGAGCTTCTGGTGAATTCCTAACAAAAGCCATAATAAGGTGATATAATGTAGCACTCACATCTTCTACCAGCATTGGCAAATTACCATAAACAACAGAAAGCCACTCCCAGCAGTCCTGGCAGCTGTAACTGAAAGATGACGACCGTATTGGCAGGACTGACCCCTTCTGGACCCTGGAGGAGACAACTTGTCCCATGATCCTCTCCCAATTCCTGGTGCTTTGTAGCAATCTTTGGCACAGTGATTTCTCCCAACTTACCCAGATCTCTGCCTTTATCTGCCCATATGGATAAGACTCCAAATCTTTCCCTTTATGAATCCATGGTTATGCCCATGCCTTCATTCCAGTTACATTGCCAGCAAAGATTCTTTTTCTACACCTGGAGTTACAGCTCAGTCAATAAAGCATGAGAATCTGAGTGGGACCCTAAAACAAAAAGCCCGGCATGGAGGTACAGGCTCACAGTCCAGTGGTGGGAAGGCAGAAACAGGCAACCGCCCAGCTAGCCGAGTCTACTAGTTGACTTCCAGGCCAGAAAGAGACCCTGTCTTTAAAAAAAAGATGGATGGCACCTATGGATGACAGACAAGGTCTGACCTCTACATGCTCATACCTACACACACACACACACACACACACACACACACACACACACACACACACACACACTTTCCAAATGATACTACCATATCTATTGGCATTGGTAGTTAGAACTATAACAGCTCTTGGGGGACATAATTCAACTGTAACTCTAAATTTAATAAGCACAAAAATACTGATCTTTTAAAAGCATGCTGCTTGTCTTCTATAAGTAAGAATAAAGCACTGCTCTTACTGGTCCAGAGAAAGCCTTGATGGCATGCCCAGCATCCAGCTTTTTTCTACACTGTGCTCGCCATCTTGCTTATTTTCTTTCTTCCTCCTAGTTATAGCAGCCTTTCCCCATCTCTCCAAAGAGTACAGATCACTGTGGTCTGGGCCATGCATTGACTGTTAACTGGTTTTTCACATACCTTCCCACCTCATCCCCCTCACACATCTTCTTACCTTCATCTGAGCTCTGAGAGCACAGCCTACATCTTGGAATCTTACACAGTATCTGCCACATGGAAGACATGCTGTCCACAGACTCATATAAAACTGCATTATTTTATACACACGCACATGCAGCATACATACACACACACACACACACACACACACGCACACACACACTTTCCTCCCTGCTGTGACAAAATATCCAGCAAAAAGCAACTTAAAGAATATATTTTGTTCAATAATTTGACACACCCATAGTAACATTGCATCTATCCATCACAGACACATCCATAGTAACACCACATCTGTCCACCACAGACACACCCATAGTAACACTGCATCTGTCCACCAGAGACACACCCATAGTAACACCACATCTATCCACCACAGACACACCCATAGTAACACCACATCTGTCCACCAGAGACACACCCATAGTAACACCACATCTATCCACCAGAGACACACCCATAGTAACACCACATCTATCCACCACAGACACACCCATAGTAACACCACATCTATCCACCACAGACACACCCATAGTAACACCACATCTATCCACCACAGACACACCCATAGTAACACCACATCTATCCACCACAGACACACCCATAGTAACACCACATCTGTCCACCAGAGACACACCCATAGTAACACCACATCTATCCACCACAGACACACCCATAGTAACACCACATCTGTCCACCAGAGACACACCCATAGTAACACCGCATCTATCCACCACAGACACACCCATAGTAACAGCGCATCTATCCACCACAGACACACCCATAGTAACACCACATCTATCCACCACAGACACACCCATAGTAACACTGCATCTATCCATCACAGACACACCCATAGTAACACCACATCTGTCCACGACAGACACACCCATAATAACACCACATCTGTCCACCACAGACACACCCATAGTAACACCACATCTATCCACCACAGACACACCCATAGTAACACCACATCTGTCCACCACAGACACACCCATAGTAACAGCGCATCTATCCACCACAGACACACCCATAGTAACACCACATCTATCCACCACAGACACACCCATAGTAACACCACATCTGTCCACGACAGACACACCCATAATAACACCACATCTGTCCACCACAGACACACCCATAGTAACAGCGCATCTATCCACCACAGACACACCCATAGTAACAGCGCATCTATCCACCACAGACACACCCATAGTAACACCGCATCTATCCACCACAGACACACCCATAGTAACACCACATCTGTCCACCATAGACACACCCATAGTAACACTGCATCTATCCACCACAGACACACCCATAGTAACATTGCATCTATCCACCACAGACACACCCATAGTAACACCGCATCTGTCCACCACAGACACACCCATAGTAACACCGCATCTATCCACCACAGACACACCCATAGTAACACCACATCTGTCCACCACAGACACACCCAAAGCTGTGTCTCTTAGGTGATTCTAAATCCATTCAACTTGAAAACCAAAATTAACACATACCAAATTATGCCACATGGATTAGGATTCTTTCCTTTTTTGGTGGGGGGAGGGGAGAGGACCTCCCAAAACAAATGTTACAATATGCCTCAACTCTAGCGTTACTTTATTTTTGTTTGGTTGGTTGGTTTTGTTTTTATTTATTTGGTTTTTTGAAACAGGGTTTCTCTGTGTAGCCTTGGCTGACCTCCAACTCCCAGAGTCCTGCCTCTACCTCCCCAGTGCTGAGATTACAGGGTACACCATGGAGCCTATCTTGTTACTTTGTTTTATACGCAAAGAACAATTGTATCATAGAGAGAAGGTATCACCTTGATCTTGTAACTCATGTTGTCTTTTTCTCACCTAAGCATTTATAATTTTTAGTATACCCAATTATTTTGCTATATACTTATTCTTGCTTCTACTTTTTAAAAAGATGGTATTATCTCCAACATAAAGTATAAATTGCTTGAAGGGGGAGTCAAAATCTCTTTAAATGCCCTACCTCTGCATGAACAATCATTAAGCAGAATAAGTGTTGCATTAGTAAACTGTTGGCATCAACGATTACTTATGAACTGTTAGAAGAAACTTTGATTATTACTGTTACGTTGAATATTTGTGATTTGAATTAATAATATCTTAGGTTCTGAAATCAGACAGACTTGGTTTCTAGTTACACTCCCTGCTAGCCTGTGGACAACTTCTGACGGTCTTTACACCTCAGTTTCTTCATCAATCAAATGGAACACATCTGCTATTAGAGCATCCATTGTAAGATTATAGTAAGAGTTAACTGAGATGACAGGTAGAGCAGCACAAAGTGCCTAAACTTGCACTAACCAATGGCTACTGTCATCACACATGTGCACGAGTACACGAGCACATATATGTGGAAGACGAGTCAACAGCAGCTTTTGCTTTTTGCCTCAGTTTTCTGAGGTAGAGTCTTACACTGGTTCTAGAGCCCTACGGTTCACATAAACTGGATAAACAGCAGGTTCCAGGGAGGAGCCCTGCTGTTTCTGCTTCCCTAATACTGGGTTACAGGCAAGCACTACACTACAGCACTGTACTTTTTATGTGGGTGCTAGGGAACTGAATTCTGATCCTCGTATTTGGGTGGTAAGTACTTCTTTCATTGGCCCATGTCCCAGATCCTTTTGTTATAATCGTTTGTTTAAGATAAGGTTTCATGGAGTCTCAGTTGACTTCAAACTTTGTATGAAGATGAGGCTGTCCTTGACTCCTAATCCTCTTGCCTTCGCACCCCCCCCCCCCCGAGATAAGAGTGCAGGCATGCATATCATGATGGCTGTCAATGTGTTTTCATTCCCTTCAGCATTCTGGCTCTGCTTCTGGGAGACTCACCTTCAACCTCAGCATCACTACCCAAAGAACATTTCCTGAGGACCTAGATGGGCTCCTTTCTGGTCCTGGCTTCAGCAGCACTCTGACATAGTACAGAACATCAGCAATACAGTCCAAACAGAACCAAAAGTGTTTGCAATCAAAGTCAGAACCCAAACACAGCTGCTCTACGACTGGCATGTTTGTTTTTGTAAGCTTCTATATTCTTCCAGGTCCTGCAGGTGTTTCATTTTCCATCTCTTCACCATGCTACATAAGCACCTAATGCCTTGGCCATATATACCTCCCAGTGGTGGTCAGGATACTAAAGAGAAGTGGGGATGCTTTGATCAATGGCTCTGCTGAAGGCAACAATGTTAGAGAGTCTTAACCCATGGGAATGTCAAGTTAATAGCTAACAAGCTGAAAGAAGCCAAAAGACAGAAGCCCAGGGTTAGGCAAAACTCAATGGTAAAAACACTTGCCTAGCATTCAATTGTGAGGACCAGGGTGAGGGGAAGAGGGAAGAGATAAATCATCCTAGATGTCAAATATGTTTTCTGATACATGGAACTTCCAGACAAGAAGGGGTTCCTGGGGCTTGGTTTCCACTGAGCTAACCCAACTTCTTCTACTAAGAGGTGACAGTAAACTTAGGAAGCAAGAATTGTGAATTGCAGCTATATGTCATTGAGTTCACTTTAGACACTGGCAAAGGCAAATGTGCAGGAGGTATGAGGAGAGGAGTCGCTCTTCACCAACATAGGATCTCTAGAATCTCATACTCAATCATGAAAGACAAGATTTTGGAAAAGAAAAGAGGATAAAGAAACATGGAGGAAATAAGAGCAGGGAACATCCACCAGCCTTTGCCTCCCTTATCCCACAGCACACAGATAGCAGCACAGTGCTGCTCTGGAAGTGAGGGGAACAGTCATGCACGATTCCAGCTTATCAGGGCTGAACCTGTCACCAAGAAGAATGCTATATTCTTTCCCCACCTCTGTAGGCTTTAGCTAATAGCCAGGGCTCACTCCTTAGACCCCATCTTCTCCAGCAAACTCTCCCCTTACGCAGTCTTAGTGGTCCCTGGCTTCTATGCTTATGGACTCAACTGTCATAGCAGCTGTGTTTCTCTTTGAGCAGTAGAGACTCTCAACTATATACTCACAGGCTGAATAAGCACCAAGCTTGGTTTGTTTAAAATTCAAACTCTGCTCCTCCCTTAGATTCCACAATACCAGTAGATACACACACACACACACACACACACACACACACACACACACACACACACACACACACCATTTACCAAGATGTTCAAGTCCTGCTCTACTTTCCCTTACACTTACATTGTCAAGCTTGTCAGCTCTGCCTTTAAATAATACATCCCAAATACTATGTCTCCCTATCATCCTCAGACCTCTCTGGGTCAAAGCCATCATCATTTCTCATCCACTCTTGTGGTATGTCCTACACCTCTCTCTCTCTCTCTCTCTCTCTCTCTCTCTCTCTCTCTCTCTCTCTCTCTCTCTCTCTCTCTCTGCTTCTATAACCTCCTCACCCTTGTAATTCTCTACAGAGCAGGCAGAGTCACTCACATACATTAGACCTGTCATACTTGCGATGACTCTACTTGACCCCTGTGAAGACTTTTTCATAGAGTCCAAGGTCTTCTCCATGGACGACTGGGACACCATCTCCTCCTAGTCAGTACTATCACTGGTTTCATTCTGTTATACCAACATGGGGCTTAATTCTATCCCTCAATGCCCCTTTATGTTTTCAAACCAAAGATTTTATACTGCTCAAACCCCAAAGCTAAAATGCAGATCCACTACCACTCAAATCGCTGCATGCTCCATCCCATTCCTGTCTTCCTCTGAAACCACCATCTTGGAGAGGTCAAAACTATTCTTCTCCATCACTTCCCAGAGTTCTCTCCATAACACTATTGTCTAACTAGTATTCTGAAATAATTTCATTGTTTATTTCCCCATCTGCCATAGCGGCACGTACTTTCTGTCTTGCTTTATCCCCAAAGCCTAAACAGACTCACAAGTGACAGTTATTCTATAAATATCTGAACAATAAATGCTAAGCTACTGAGATTGGCCAGAAAGAACCTCTAATTCCACTTTGAGTTTTTTTGGTTTTGTTTGTTGTTTTTAAGAGAAGGGCACATTGTATGGAATCATTATTAATGAACATTAATGTTCTTGAGTTTATTGCTGTCTCTAGCATTCGTAGTACCATTCTTCTAAGCACAGACCACACATCTTCCTTACGCTGGGACTGTGTGCCAGACATTACTGGTTCCCATTCCATGACTGTGAAACGAAAGGGATGATCACACTCCAACATTACGAAACAGCACAGTGTCATTATTTTACTCTTCTCTCAGCCAGCTTCCTTTCTTTTCCCTCCCCTGGCCTCCTTCTCCCCAGACCCCTCCTCTGCTTCCCTTCAGAAAAGGGCAGACCTCCCAGGAATATCAACCAACCACGTGACATCAAGTTGCAGTAAGACTAGGCACCTGCCCTCATATCAAGGCAACTCAGTGTGAAACAAAGGGTCCTAAAAGCAGGCAAAAGAGTCAGAAACAACCCCCCACCCCTACTGTTAGCAGTCCCATAAGAAGACCAACATACACAACTGTAACATATATGCAAAGGGCCAAGATCAAACCCATGCAGGCTCCCTGATTGATAAGTCAGTCTCTGTGAATCCCTATGAGCCAAGGTTAAGTAGATTCTGTGGTGTTTCTGTGGTATCCTCGACCCCTCTATCTTCCTCCTCTTCCCTAGCTCTGCCTAGTGTTTGGCTGTGAGTCTCTGCATCTGCTCCCATCAGTTCCTGCATGAAGCCTCTCTCTCTCTATATATATATATTTTTTAATTTAACTTTAATTTATGTGCCTTGGTGTGAGGGTGTCAGATCTTGGAGTTACAGACAGTTGTGAGCTGCCATGTGGGTGCTGGGAATTGAACCCGGGACCTTTGGGAGAGCAGACAGTGCTCTTAATCACTGAGCCAACTCTCCAGCCCATGAAGCCTCTCTTAAGACCATTATGATAGGTTCTAGTCTATGAGTATACCAGAGTATCATGCTGGTCATGTTTGGTTCTATCCTAGCCTCTGACTATCCAGCTCTGGCCCTCCAAGCAGTGTCAGGTGTGGGCTCCCTGTCATAGGGTGGGTCTCAATCTGGACCAGTCATTTATTGGCCACTCCCACAAGTTCTGGGCCACCTTTACCAATCAGCACATCAGGCGGGACAAATTGTAGGTAAAAGGTTTTGTGGCTGGGTTGGTGTGCCAGTTCCTGCACTGGTTACAAAATATGGCCAGTTTAGGTCCCTTGACCCCATTACTAGGAGTCTTAGCTAAGGTCACCCTCAGATTCCTGGGAGTTTCCGTTGCACTAAGTTTCTACTGGGCCCCAAAATGACCTGAATTTTACTCCTCTCTCCCCGTCTCTCTCCCTCCATCTCCCCCCTCCCCTCCGCCTGATCTCTCCTGTTCCTGTTCCCACTCACCTCCAGTCCACCCTCGATATCCATCTATTCTATTTCCCCTTCCCAGGGAGATTGGAGCACCTCTTCTTGTTTCTTAGCCTCTCTGGGTCTATGGATTCTAGCATGGTTATCCTTTATTGCCTAATACCTGCTAATATCCATGTAAAAGTGAATATATACTGTTTGTCTTTCTGGGTCTGGATTACCTGATTCAGGATGATTTTTTTCCTAATTCTACCCATTTGCCTACAAATCTCATGATGTTATTTTTTTAACAGCTGAGTAATACTCATTGTGTATATGTACCACATTTTCTTTATCCATTCTTTGGTTGAGGGATGTTTAGATTATTTCCAGTTTCTGTTCTGCTATAATCCTTTGTGGGGCCATTGCAGTCTTCTACATGCCAACATCCAGGTAGACCAGCACCATTGATGAAGATGCTTTCTTCTTTCCATTGTATATATTTCTGACTTCTTTGCCAAAAATCAGGTGTTCATGGATGTGTGGATTCATGGTGGATTTGTGGTTTTTATTACTACAGCTTGAAATCAGAGACAGTGCTACCTCTAGAAGATCTTTTACTGTACAAGATTGCTTTAGCTATTCTGGTTTTGTTTTCACATGACGTTGAGTATTGCTCTTTCAAGGTGTGAAAAGAATGTGTTGAAATTTTGATGAGGATTGTGTTGAAGCGACTTTGGTAAGATGAGTGTTTTTACTATGTTAATCCTACTAATCCATGAGCATGAGAGATCTTTCCATCTTCTGATATCTTTTCCAATTTCCTTCCTCAAGGACTTGAAGTTGTTGTCATACAGATCTTTCACTTGTTTGGTTAGAGTTACACCAAGACATTATATATATATATATATTATTTGTGGCTACTGTGAAGGGTGTTGTTTCTCTGATTTCTTTCTCAGACAGTTTATTGTTTGTATATAGATAGACTACTGAGGTTTTTGTTTTGTTAATCTTATACCCAGTTACTTCACTGAAGGTGTTTATTAGCCATAGGAGTTCCCTGGTAGAATTTTTGGGGTCACTCTTATGTATATTATTGTATCACCTGAAAGTAGCAATAATTTGACTTCTTCCTTTCCAATATATATTCCCTTGATCTCCTTTATTTGTCCTATTGCTCTAGCTAGAACTTCAAATACTATATTTAATAGACATGGAGAAGGCAGCCTTGTCTTGTTCCTGATTTTAGTGGAATTGCTTTGAGTTTGTCTCCATTTAATTTGATGTTGGCTATCGCCTTGCTGCAAATTGCATTTATTGTGTTTACAAATGTCCCTTGTATCCCCGATCTCTCAAAGACTTTTATCATGAAGGGATGTTGCATTTTGACAAGGCTTTTTCAGCATCTAATGAGACGATCATATGGGTTTTTTAAATTCAGATTGTTTATATAGTAGATTACATTGACAGATTTTCATGTGTTGAACCATCCCTGCATCTCCAGAATGAAGTCTACTTGATCATGGTGGATGTTTTTGATGTTTTCTTGCATTTGTTTTGTAAGTATTAAGCATTTGTGAAGGAAAGTTCTCTGTAATTCTCTTTGTTGAATCTTTGTGTAGTTTGGGTGTTGGTATCAGAGTGACTGTGGCCTCATAAAATAAATTTGGAAATGTTTCTTCCATTTTTATTTTGTGGAATAATTGAGGTGTATTGGTACTAGCTTTTCTTTAAAAGTCTGGTAGAATTCTTCACCAAAACTCTCTGAGCCTGGGCTGTTTTTGGTTGGGAGACTTTTAATGATTACTTCTAAATTCTTAGAGGTTATAGGTCTGTTTAGGTTGTTTGTCTGATCTTGATTTAACTTTGGTAAGTGGCCTTTATCAAGAAAATTTCCATTTCTTTTAGATTTTCCAATTTTGTGGATGCAGGCTTTTGAAGTAAAATCTAATGATTCTTTGGATTTCCTTGATGTCTGTTGTTATGTCCCCTTTTCATTTCTGATTTTGTTAATCTGGATATTGTTTCTGTGCTTTTGGTTAGTTTGTATAGAAGTTTGTCCATCATGATTTTTTTCAAACAACCAACTCTGTTTCATTGATTGTCTGTATTTTTCTGTATTTTATTGATTTTAGCCCTCCGTTTGATTATTTCCTGCTGTCCAGCCCACTGTGTATGTTCGCTTCTTTCGTTGTAGAGCTTTCAGGTGTGCTGTTAAATTGCTAACATGGGATCTCCTCCATTATTTTTTTAAATGTAAGCACTTAGTGTTGGTCTGATGTATTTTGATGAGAATTAATAAAAGGCCATCACACCTGGGCAGGGCAATTGAGATAGGTGTGGCTAAGGTACCCGGGCATGGGGAGACAGAGAGAATCTTGGGAAGAAGAGGGACCCGAGAAGAGAGACCTGAGAAGAGAGGAGAAAGTGGCTCATCATCATGGGTTAGACGAAAGAGAAGCACATGGCCCAGATATTATTCAACTGTACTGGTAATTCAACAACAACAACTTAGTGCTACTAATTTTCCTCTTAGCACTACTTTCATTGTGTTTCATAAGTTTGGGTATGCTGTATATTCACTTTCATTGAATTCTATAAAGTTTTTAATTTTTTTCTTTTTTCTGTCTTGACCTACTTCTCATTCAGTTTCCATGAGTGTGTAGGCTTTTTGTTTCTGTTGTTGTTGACATCCACCTTTAATCCGTGATGGTCTCATAGGATGCAGGGAGTTATTTCAATTTTCTTGTAACTGTTAAGACTTGCTTTATGACTGAGTATGTGGTCAATTTTGGAGAAAGTTCCATGAGGCAGCACAGTATATTTTAAATGACAAAATAAATACTTAAGCGTATCAGGCACAGCTCAAGCAGACTGTAAAATCAGACCATATGTTGGTCCTCAGCTGGTACTACATAGCACGTGGCTGCAGCCTGGATGGCTTAGGACTGCCTTGCAAATCACTATATAGAGCACATTTCTACAGTGATCTTAGGAACTAAAGTGAGAAAAACCACCTGATCTTGGGGAGGTATAAATGACAGCATGAAGGGCTGACTGGCCACTGCAGCTCTGAGGTCCTTCCCTCTCTGGTTTTTTGAGGTAAGGTCTCACACAGTCCAAGCTAGCCTTGAAACTGCCTTGAACTACTGTTCCTCTTTCCTCTATCTCTCAAGTACTAGGCTCACAGGCATGCAGTTACCCATTAAGCTGGAGTTCTCAGTGAAGACTGGGAACAGTTTTTGGCATTGTACTGCCTTTAAGAGTCTAAGTGAAGCCAGGCATGGTGGTGCACACCTTTAATTCCAACACTCAGAGGCAGAGGCAGGTGGATCACTGTGAGTTCGAAGCCAGCCTGGTCTACAAAAGGAGTCCAGGACAGCTAAGGCTACACAGAGAAACCCTGTCTCAAAAACCAAAAGAGAAGGAGGAGGAGGTATAACACACTCCTAATTTCACATAGAACAGAATAAAATTTAGTGTGTTAATTGACACATAGTTAAATTCTGCATACGACTCAGTTCTTCCAATTTCATACAAAACCCAAAACTCTTGCTAGGCTAGGTGCCAGAAAGCACCAAGGAGTTTGGACCAATCATAAGAAGGACTTGAGATCATTAATCAGGCCCATACAGATGAACCACTTGACATGGGGCAAGAAACCCCCTGAGCCATCCTCTACAGAACCACACAGTTCGCAGACTCTTTCCCTTCTGTACCAGGTCAACAGAGTGATTTCAGAATTACCAATAGCGTACTCTGTGCCCTTTGTGGAGCCTCCCAAACACCTCTGTGAAAAAAAGTTCACAACCCACTTTGGGTTAAACACTCTAAAAGCTTACTGGAAACACACTGGCAGCTAATGCTGGTTTTGTGAATAAACGATGTCATCTGCAAGATTTCCAAAAAGCTCATTTTCTCCTCCAACAAAGAGCAGTGTGCTCTAAGTCTAGGGAAACAGCACATGTGGATCAAAAGCTGTTTGGAGGGCAAGGAGCTATCTGTCCTAAAAGCAAAAGTATGATACAAGTGGTACGATGGAGCCAAACTGCCCTGCCCTGCCCTGCCCTGCTCTGCCCACATGCTCTGGCCTGGGCAAGGGCTCTGCACTTCCTAGCTTCAGTCTTAGAGGTTGTGTGGCTTTCCAGCAGTGCTTTCATAGCCACTTGTTGAGATGGTGATTTGTTTGCATTCCTGTGAGATTTTTGTCTTGGCAGAGCCCTGTGTAGCTAGGTAGTCTCTCTCTCTCTAATTCATCTTAATTAGATTACACGGAACCTCGTGGATGGCACGGAGAGGCTTGCAGACCTTCAGACAGGGAGCGGCTTACCCTGTAAATGAATAGGTCTAACTGGAGTCCTGGAAGCTGGCTGTGTAAATGTCCTCGGCCTGCTGACACAGCTGCACAGTACCCGCTTGCTGGAGTTCTGAAAGATATCCAGTTACGGTGAAGAAACCATAACAAAGACAGGAAACAGATCAGCAGACTCTGGATTTAACACTCTCCCTGGGGAACTGGCTGATTCCTAGGCTGCAGATGTTTGTAACCCTGACTTGAAGAATGTCCCTGTCACATGCTGGGGCAGATGAATCTAAGCAAGGCAAACTTATTTAGAAAATGGAGGATGATTGTGTTAATTAGAGTTCTCTATAAGAAATGGGATAGAAAGAGTCGGAGAGATGGCCCAGTGGTTAAGAGTTTGGGCTTGTACTTGCAGAGAACTGGGTTCAGTTCCCAGCACCTACACTAGGTGGCTCACAACTACCTCTCCTCCAGCTCCAAAAAATTGAGGAACCCGCTGCCCTCTTCTGGCCTCCATGTCTCCTATGTTAACACACACACACACACACACACACACACACACAGAGTTCAGGGGAAATGCAACCCGACCATTTTTTAAAAAAGAGTTCCCCATCTTATAAGGAAAGGACTAGAAACATGCCCACCGAGGCCCATTCTTACTCAAGTTAAAATGAAGTGTGAATGGCATCTCGACTCTCCATTAAGGAGATGCTAAGTTGGCTCCTATTTCACGATAGCCTCAGTATTCTCCTCCATGTGGCACAGAACAATTCTCCTTCATTGAGCATTTCTGAAGATCATTACCAATAAAAACTGCATCCTTCCCTGTCCCCATGAACGGGGATAGCATATCTCACTGGCAGGACATGGATCTCTTTTCTTTAGCTACAGTAAATTCATAAAATTGCAAATTTATATATATTTTCATTCTTCTGACTGAGTTACATAAATATGTCTAGTTCTACACAAAGCTGTGGTTTGCCGTCACCATCGTGTTTTCTTTGTGGAAGAGGGGACTAGTAGGCCCTGCCAGAGAAAAACGCAGGCCAATGGCGGGTCCTCTGTTCTGGAGTAACCCCAAGCCCAAACCTTTTGCAGAGAAATCTGTTAGGCTTGGCAGTGATCAGTTTTTGTTGTCATCTGCAGTAATTTTACTATCTTGAGTTTCATTATCAACTGAGTTGTTTTAATTTAAGACTGTTCTGGGAAGATGCAACCAAGAGCTAAATTTCGTTACCACTTCCCCAGTTTACTCTTGAACAACTCACTGAGGATGTCCCATGTCTCCTGGTAATCAGAGTATGATCTTATGAGCTGCTACTGCATTAAGCCTTCTGTTTGAATAGAGGCTTCCGGTAAATGTGAGGAATGCTTTCCCCAGTGAGCTTGGGTAGGCTCAGTGGCAGAGGAGGGGGGCTGCCAGAATGAAGGCTAGGCTTTCTCTTCTCCTGCCACAGGCAGGGGACCCCATTACTCCTAGTAGTAAACATCACTTTCCTAAGATGGGCCCTCACTAGGGTGAATTAACAGCAGCCCAGGCCCTAAGAACCACTGATGACAGACAGCCTTTGCCTCTCTGCTGGACAGGTCCACCTGCTTAAAGCCTTTCACCTTGGACCTCTTCTATCTCACAGTTTTGTACATTTAATTGCACCCCAAGATTTCTCTCTATCAGATGAAGTAATCTCAGTTTCCACACTGTTCCACTACCATATCTGGTGATTGCTACCCACTATGGAGGAACTACCAGATAGAACAGACGTCTCATACGCTGGGCAGGTGGCTCTTCAGTATGGACAGAGAAGCTCTCCTTGTCTTAATATTTGAATGATTCCAAGCTGTGAGTGGTGGCATAAGCTTGTAATCCCTGTCTGAGCTCCATAGTAAGATAAAAGCCTGATTGTACTACGTAAGACCCTATACAAAGCTAAACAAAAACAAACAGAAAATATCTGAAGGGTGCCAACAGGCTTTTTCTCTCAGTCAACCTGCTATAAGTCTGACAAGACATTTGTCCTATGTCCTTTGCAGTAAAATACTACCCCATTCATTGCAAGTCCTCCTTATGCACAAATGCCCATTTGGGAATGTCAGCATGCATAGAACCTGGCCCTCTCTCATCTTTCTTCACCAGGAGGGTTTTAAAGGAGGAAAAGGTCTGTGTGCCCGGGAAGCACAGGTGGGGTGCAGTTTGCAAAATATTTATATGTGGTCAAAGTATCTCTCCTGGAGCTCCGGTATGGAAACAGACACCCTCTGATGGGATATGATGGTGGAAGAAGCTAACTGACTGGTGGTTAGATGGTCCAAGGAGTTATTAGAGTTAGTCTCATGGCAGGGGACAAGGGCAGGGCAGAGTAGTACTAAATCCTGGAAGTTAAAAAGGAAAGGGGGGCGGTGGCTGGAGAGATGGCTCAGCAGTTAAGAGTACTGGCTGCTCTTCCAGAGGTCCTGAGTTCAATTCCTAGCAACCACAAGGTGGTTCACAACCATCTATAATGTGATCTGATGCCCTCTTCTGGCCTACAGGTGTACTTGCAGGCAGAGCACTGTATACATAATAAATAAATAAATCTTAAAAAAAAAAAAAAAAAGGCCAGAAGCAGTAGATCATCCATGTTCTGCCCACGTACTAGTACTCTTTACCATCTCTGAACTCTGCAAGCAAGAAAGCTATCAACCTCAGACTTACAGAACTATACGCCAACATCAATTAACCTCTTCTCTGTATAAGACAACTATCCTCAAGTCTTTCTTATACTAAACAAACAAAACAAAACAAACAAACAAACAGAAACAGAAAAAAGAGAAGAAGACTTCAACAAGAGGTGTTCAAGGTCCTGTTTCTCAAAACTCCACTAAGGCCTAGTTTATGACAGATCTCGGCACATCGAAGACAGCAAATAAATCCTCTACATGCTAGAGGGTTAATATCTAACCCTTTTCTATCTTCCCTGCCCCTCTTTTAAAGTGAGAAAATGAGATCCAATGACTAGGCAGCTTGCAAGTTCTGAAGAACCCAGCTAGACGAAGAACAAGACTCTGCTCTTCGGACTAGACTGTGAGCACAGCTCTGCGCACCAACGAGACAGGAAGAATGCTTCTTGCAAGAGATATCAATTGCATGTACATAGAGTCCCTCTGCTGTCGCCCATGAGTAAAGCCTTGGCTGCCTCGCTCCTACTTTTGTTTTCTTCTGTTGTGGTCACTTGGAATTGGCCACAAGAGAGACCCAGGTTCTTCATTTACTTTATGCCTAAGGTTTCACGGGCTCCATTTCACCTTGAAAGTCCCCATATGTCCAACCCCAGGTTTCAACTTATGTATCCATGAAAAAGCCCCAGCCAAGAGGAAGAGGCTATCTTCCCAAGTGAACAGAATTCAGGAATGTATCTGTCATAAAATCTTGAGTCAAGCTAGATGATGTTACCTGAAGATATTGCCAAAGAATGGCTCTGCTGCTCTTCTCTGTTTTGAATCAAGCAACCACTGGTGGAAGCCTCTTGTCAAGATATTTAGATTAAGTATACCAGCTCATAATGTGAATACTACAACAGACCACTGCCAAGTAAGAGATACTGTCACCCAAACTATTCACAACCCAAATATGGACCCTCCCATGGTAAGCATGGTGAGCCTCCCAGGGTCAAACCTGCCTGTAATCAAGCAGTCCTCACACACTGGCTGAAGAATGGTATACCGAAGAAGGCCCCTGCAACCTCCTCATGCACGCCAGAACAAACCCTTTCCCCCTAAGTTGTTTACAGTTATGATGTTGATCATGATACTAGAACACAAACACACACACACACACACACTAGGGCAGCAGGTCGTTAAGTAGACTGGGTGAAGGGTTTGGGAGTCCACCAAAACCACTCTAAGGACAACTAGTATTCCATTTTTTAAAAGGTCAATATTCCTCCCCGCCCACACCCCAACCACAAAGAATAATTCTTTATTTTATGTGCATGGGTGCTTTGTTTGCATGTGTGTCTGTCTGCACACCAGAAAAGGGCATCAGATCCCATTACAGACAGTTGTGAGTCACCATATTAGGTGTCTGGAGTTGAACTCTAGAAGAGCAGCCAATGATCTTAACTGACCAACTGCTAAATCATCTCCAGCTCACAAACTATTAGCATTACTTGGATTCTCACTCAGAAGCCGATTCCCGGCCTTCCTTCAGTGATTAAAACAAAACAAAACAAAACAAAACAAAACAAAACAGCTGACAATTATCTTGAGTTTGCCCAAAGCTAGTTAGGTTAAATGATATTTTTTCCTCTTCAAGAAGTTCAAAATACAAGTGTTGGGGCTGGAGAGGTGGCACAGTAGTTAAGAGCACTTACTACTCTTCTAGAGGACCAGAGTTCGATTGCCAACACCTAATGTTGTATGGCTCACAACTGCCTATAACTAACTCCAAGGGCTCAAATGCCTTTTGGCTTTTGTGGGTATTTACACAGATACACACACACACACCCCACAAAAGTTTCTGTAGCTCTGTTTTAGTTAACTTACATCATTCCTCTATGGTAAGAAAACAAGTTAGACCCATCCCCATCCCTTTTGGCATAAAGAGAATAGGTCACACAGCTTAAAAACAAACCATTGTGCCCATTCTAAAATATTTTGGATTTCTTCAAGTGTAAACATGGTTATTATATGACACAGACACTTCACTCTAAGATACCTACCCAAGAGAAATAAAAACATGCATTCACACAAAAACATATATGCAAGTGTTTGCATTATTCATAACAATTAAGAGGAACAACAATCTACATATCTCTCAGACGATAATAAATGAAATGTGGTATATCCACACAGTAGCGTATTATTTAATAATTTAAAAAGGATGAAGTTCTTACACATACTACAACATGAAAAAACCTTAAAGATAATGAAGTAGGTGAAATAAGCCAGACACAAAGACAACAAATTCTATGACTGCATGCCTATGAAATGCCCAGGCAGGCAAATTCATGGAGTCAGAAACTCAGTTCAGTGATTCCCAAGAGTGAGGAAGCTGAAAGGAAATTGGGGGGTAAGGATGATGGGGGCTGCTAGAGTCATAAAAATATTGTGATTTGCTTATGGCAGTGATGGCATAGATCTGAATATACTAGAATGGACTGACTGGCAAGCCTATAAAAAGAGGACTCCCACTGCCATCAGAGGTCCCCATATGCATTATGTGCTCAGGCTTGTGGTACCACGTGGTTGGCTATGTGAGAGATGACTATTTGGATCTTGAAGCCTGTACCTTTTTTGATACTAGAAGGCAAAGCAAAGCAAAACAAAGCAAACCACTCACTCTCAATTTCTCTCAAACCATACAGACTACTTCAGAGGAAGCCCCGACCCAAGCAACAATCAAAGTCTTCTAGTAGCTGTCTCTCAGGAGGAAGGGGTAGGGTGGGTGCATGAGGAGAGGGTCCAAGGCCTGCAGAAGCCAGGCTCAAACTTAAAGGACTCCCATGCTCCTGTCAGCCTCACTGACCAGCAAGGCTCCCTCACCACATGCCCTTCCTCAGATTTGGGTACCAAAATGAGTCAGCTTCAAAGCAGCTTTCAGTGTCAGCTCTTCCACAGAGCAATTTATTTCACCAGCTTAGTTGGAAGCGGGTGCATGGGGTATCACTCAGTGGTACAAAACTTGGTTCAGTATATGCGAAGTCCCCAGCATGATCAAAAAAGCAAATTAAAATTATTTATTATATGTACTCAACTGTAAATAACTACACTTAAGATGTATTTGGCAGTAATTGACCAAGCCAAAAGATGTAGATTAAAATCAAGTAATAAAACTACATGTACGAGAATAATCACCTCAGTAAAGTGAAGGGTAGATGTCGCTCACCACTGTATAGCATCAATAGGGACTGGGCTGGACTGACAGCACATAGCTCATTTTGCAAGGCAGGGAATCCTGCTCCATGAGGTCCCTGCTACTGACCTAGGGTCTTGGAGGACAGATGTTATCAGTTACCAGTCACTGACAAGGACATTGTGGAATCACAGAGTAACCGACCCTACAGGTGATACTTTTCATCTCTCTCATTCCGTTCCTCTTGTCACACATCTATCATCAGCTTATTCTCAATAACAACATCGTATGTCACAGAGAGATAGCCACAGTGCTCTTTCAGTTCCTGGGTCCTCACACTGGCCCCCATCTGAGGTCTGCAGGCCCAGCTTGCATGCTGCCCAAAGTAACTCCTGTCTCCTCGGGCTTAACCAGCGGCTGGGCAACTGCAGCCTCTCCTTCCTCTTTTCTGATTTTCTCTTGTCTGGATGCATCTTCATTCCAGACCTCCACCAACAAACTATCTTGTGTCATGTTAGTAATCCGAGTTTTCTGAACTCGGTTGGCCTATTTTTTTTTTTTTTTTTTTTTTTTTTTAGAGTAAACTTACTATTCTGAACTCCACAGCACCTCATGGACAATCAGTACTTAGTAAGTGCAGCATTCCATGTTATCATATGAGGTGTATGTGGGCAGTGCATGACATGGCAAGCATGTAGAAACAAATATGTGGGTTCTCCCCTTCCACCATGTTGGGTCCTAGTGATAAAACTCGGCTCACTAGGCTACTTGGCGATCCACTAAGCCACCCCTGTCACTCTGAAGAGCAGTGTAACCAAGTTTCTTCCAGGTTGACATCTGCCCTCAAGCCCCTGTAAAGGTAAAGCCTCACTTACCTGCAATCTGGGGAGAGCCAAGTGTACCTCTGCAAACACTGAAGCCCATGAATAGGGATCTCAGAAGGCCTCAGGGATCTCAAGTGGAGTGAGGATTAGCAGATCCAAGTAGCAGGAGCATTGTGAGGATTAATTAATACAAATGAAGGACTTAGCTCAAAGCCTGGTCCTTAAAAGGGATTGATGCTCTTTATTAATCAAAAGAGGGAAGACAACTGGATTTTTAAAAACATCTAAAACTTGCAGAAAACCTTCACCTTGTGTATGTTTATATTCTAATCTCATGAGCCCTATGCCTTCCTTATTAATGCAGTGCTGTAAATAGGACTCAGGGCTTGGTACCTGGTAGGCAAGCACTCTTACCAACTGAGCCACATCTCCAGTGCTTTCTTAAGGGTCTATCTGTCTGTCTGTCTGTCTATCTATCTATCTATCTATCTATCTATCTATCTATCTATATCTATCTATTTACCTATCTATCTATCTCTATCTATTTGTCTATTTCTTTCTATCTATTTCTATCTATCTATCTATCTATCTATCTATCTATCTATCTATCTATCTATCTACTTTTAGCCAGTGTTTCTCTACATATCCCTGGCTGTCCTGGAATGCACTATGTAGACCAGGCTGGCCTCAGACTCACAGAGACCCACCTGCCTCTACCTCCAGAGTGCTGGAGTTACAGGCAGGTGCCACCATGATTCACTTAAAAAGTTTCTTAAGGTTCAGCAAAGCTCATGATCTGAAAGCGTGTGTGTGGGACTGAGACCATGTTTGACATCTGGGCAAACAGATTCTGAAACTAGTAATCAAACAGCAAGGCACAGCATGCTGACTCCTGGAAAAGTGAAAAGCATTAGGGTTCAATCTGCAAAAGGAGAAGACAAGCTCCTAGGAAAGTGGGCAGAGGACAGAGAATTTCTAGTGTGACAGGAAACAAAGGAAATAACAGTTGCTCAGTAGATCCTCCATAGTGCTGGTTTTAGCTATGGCAAGTACAGCATAGGGAGACCTTTCCTCCTTCTTTCACAGACTTACATCAGATTCTCATATGTCACCCGCAGCTTTTGCCCGCAAATGGAGGAAAAGGTCTTTATGTTCTCTTCCTCTGTACCAATGAAGCCTCAGTGACAGAAGGAAGAGGTGATTCTGGCATGTGATGCCCCCCATTGTGCTGTGGGAGGGAGAGAAGTCCTTTGTAGGGGGTGACAGATATTTTTATTTTTATACAAATGCACCGCAGTTTCTAACCTCTTTTTGTTAAGGCTGAAATTCCTAGAGACAAAGTTGTTGGGGGTTGATCTGGTGCGCTGCGTATTCAGATGCTGATTTCTGTGCCCCCAGAACTGGTTGCAGGCAGGATGTGGGCAGCGCTACCAATTATCTCTGATTGGCTAATAAAGTTGCTGAGAGCCTATAGCTGGGCGAGAGGACAGGAGGCAAGACTTCCAATCCCAGTCTGGGGGTCTCAGGTAGGGACCACGAAGTAGAAAGAGAAAAAGAGAAGAAAGAAGACTAGGTAGAGCAAGGAACTGGCTCAGAACTGGCCTCCTGGAGCAGAAGCAGCCCAGGAAGGACCAATATGGAAGGTAACTCAGGGCATGCGGCTGGGAAGTAGCCAGACTAGTACAGAGGATTAGAGGAGATCATAACTGCCCAGCTCTAGTGCTTTAAAGCTTATTGAACAAATCTACAGGTCTCTGTGTCATTTATTTGGGAGTTAGGATTGGTAAATAGAAAAGTATAACACAAAGTGCCCCGTCTCTCTTCTTTCATGTGCCTGATGCCTGATCCTTAACAAGCACCACCTCATTTCGACACTGCACTCACTAAGAATGAACTGTCCCTGCAAGTCTTGCCTGCTTTCATGTCTCAGTAAGTGCAGATGTTTACCAAGAAAAGGGCCCTTCAAAGTTCCACCCGCCCCCCATCCCTGTTATATATAAAAATTAAAGATTAAGGCAGATGATAAAATACAAGGTACCAGGCATACATTATGTTATACAGGGTTTTTAGATGAGCATGGGGGGAGAAGGAAAAGGGGGAAGGGGTATCCTAGAGAAAGGAGAGAGAGAGAGAGAGAGAGAGAGAGAGAGAGAGAGAGAGAGAGAGAGAGCGCCAAGTGGAGGGTGTCTTTTATATGGCCCTGGGCAGGGCCACGCCCGATGGCAGGTAAGCAATGACATAACAGGTAGGCAGACTGAAGCAGAATCCTAACAATCCCTATTCCCACGGCCGTCAGTCCCTTTTCCCTCCAGCCCTCTCTTACTTTGCCCCAAACCCCACTTGCTCTTTGAACCTCTGATTCCTGTTACTATCACTTCCAACCTGAAACCACAGCTCCAATTCTTCACGATTAGACTCCTTCTGGGGAAGCTTTGGTGACCTGCCATTGTAACTGTTTTCTTTTCTTCTTTTGAGACAAAGACTCACTATGTGGCCCAGGCTAACCTGGAACTCACAGTCCTCCTATCTTTGCCTCCTGGGTTTACAGGCATGGGTTGAGGGTGTACATTAAAACAATAATCTCCATCCCTGGAAGGACCAGAGTGAGCTCCATCAGATCTCTACTGTTCAGCTCATGGTGTTAAAAGTCCCAATATCAGCCCTTAAACCCCACTCAAGGATTTCAGAGGAAACAGTACTTGAGGGAGGGTAGAGATGAGAGGGTCAGGCGTGGTTAAAAGGCTCCTGGCTAGAGTCATGTAGTCTCTGGCCCATGGTGCTGTGGCAGAAGTCATGTAGCCCCACAGGCACTGGCCAGCACCAGTCAATTCCAGATGGAGTCATGTAACAGGATGTTCCTGGACCGGGAAAGACCAAGTGTAAAAGATCTTAGCTAATTAGCTTCTAATGTGACCATATGCAGCCTAATACCTCTGGACTATAACTCAGTTGGCCAGCCATTAGGCCCTAGCCTATCAGCTTATTCCCCCTGTGATTGCTCCTCAGCCCACAAATCAAATTAGAAGATCGCACACCCTCTTAGAAGTCCCCTAGTTCCCTATAAAAAGGTTTGCATGCCTTTGGCTGAGGTTGCTGCCATTTTGTATAGAAGGCTGACCCCTGTATGCAAGCTGTTCCTGCAGAATAAACACTTTGTTTTTACATACTATTTGAGTCTAGGGTCTTCCTTCAGCGATTTTCAGACCCTTATACCCTGAAGCATGCCTCTAATATCAGCAACTGGGGAGGCAGGGGCAGGCAGATCTCTGTGAGGTCAGGGCCAACATGCTGTACCAGCCTGGCTAGTGCCACTTAGTGAGACCCTCTCTCCACAAGAAGGTGAGGGTTTCTTTTGTCTTTCTTTTCTTTTTCTTTTTTCTTTCTTTCTTTCTTTCTTTTTTTTTTAAACTAGCTTTTGTTTACTGAGAAACAGAAGCAAGGAGAATTCCTCCTTTTTTTTTTTATTTTACACATATGATTGTATGTTTGCATGTATGTTTGTGCCCTACCTGCCTCATGGTGCCCTGAGAAGTCAAAAAGCATTCGATCTCATAGAACTGGAGTCACAAATGGTTGTGAACTACCATTTGGGTGCTGGAAATTGAAACCAGGCCCTCTGGAAGAACAGCCAGAGCTCTTAACCATTATGCCATCTCTCCAGCTAGGCAAGGGAACAGTTAAAGAGTCAGAATCTTGTTTTCTGTATTTTTATACATGGAAAATGGTCAGTGAATAAATATAAGAATTCTAAGTGTCTATACTTCCCCTCACCTGCATAAGCAATTTAACAAAATGACTTGTTTGTTAAACATATAATAATCATTCCATCGATTCCTTATCAAATGTGGAAAGTACCAAGTGAGAGATATTGGCAGCTGGAAAGATGGCTCAGTCTGTAAAATGCATGTCACAAAAACCTGAGGACCTGAGTTCAATTTCTAGAACCCATATAGAAAGCCAGGCATGGCCGGGCGTGGTGGCACACACCTTTAATCCCAGCACTTGGGAGGCAGAGGCAAGCAGATCGTGTGAGTTCAAGGCCAGCCTGGTCTACAAAGCAGATCTAGGATAGCCAAGGCTACACAGAGAAACCTGTCTCGAAACACTGCCCCCCCCCCCCAAAAAAAAGCCAGGCATGCCTCCAGACAGGTGTGTGGAGTCCCACTGTTATGAGACAAACAAACAGATGCCTGGGGCTCCTGACCAGCAAGCCTAGCCCACTCTATGAATTCCAGGCCAATGAAATACTCTGTATGAAAAACAAGGAGGAAGAGGGGCCTAGAGGGATGGCTCAATGGCTAAGAACACATACCACTGTTGAGGGAAACAGGAGGTCTGTTTGCGTGCCCATGTTGGCCAGCTCACACCTGGCCAGAAATCTAACTCTAGAAGCATCAGGTGTCTCTGGCCTTCACAGGCTCCTGCATGTATGTGCACATATCTGCACTCAGACACATACACATAATTAAATAAAATATAACTTAAAAAATAACATGGCGGTTATCTCATAGCTGAGCGCATGTGCACACACACACACACTCCTCCACTTGCACACATGCTACCACATACTTATAAGCATGCATACACATACCAATACACACAAAGACAAAACAACTAAGTAAAAGGCAGTAAAAGTAAGACACAGAGATGTTTTTAACAAAGAGGAAGAATGTGGCTATCTCTTCTTCCCTTGCCATAGTTCTGAGTGTAGGTAGAAGGCTGAAGATATAAAGGACAGCACAGGGCAGCCAGGGTATGGTTGGGAGGCAAAATTCACTTACTCATGTGCACAAGGCCCTGGGTCCTATCTCCTGTATCCAAAGAAATAAAACAGCAGCAATGGCCTCGCTTACACGTTGTGAGCAAAGAGAAAAGCTTAGAAAGATTATCTCAAATATCAGAGATATCAGAGACCGAAAGCCACCTCCAAGCTCTGCAGGAACCAATGCAGCCAGAGCTTTTACAGACTTCTGAGCACCTCTCACTTTCCTGACTAATCCAGAACCTTTCACCCTCTACAGCACACGTATGACTTGATCTTTCAACCAAAAGCGACTCATGAAAAGTAATTTTATTCAAGTAAAAAAGAGAAGCTTGACTCAAGCAGGGACAAGTGTGAGTATTTGAAGCTATAAAAGGATAAAAATAAACAATCAGAAGGAGCAGAGTGATGACTCAGACGCGGAAACAATTTCACAATATTTCATGTGGCAAGAGTTGTATCCACTGATATTTAGGGCTTTCTTTTTTAGTTCCTCTACACACACACACACACACACACACACACACACACACACACACACACACACACTCTTTTAAAAATCTGCTTAAAAATCAAAATGACTCTGAGATTCCGTCTTACACCCATCAGAATGGCTAAGATCAATCAATTAATTCAAATGACAGCACATACTGGCGAGGATGTGGAGAAAGGAGAACACTCCTCTACTGCTGGTGGGAGTGCAAACTTGTACAACCACTGTGGAAATCTATCGGAAAGTTGGAAATAGCTCTACCTTAAGACCCAGCTCTATCACTCCTGGGCGTATACTAAAAGACGTCCCACCATACCACAAGGAAACCTGCTCAATGATGTTGATAGCAGCTTTATTCATAAAAGCCAGAAACTGGAAACAACTTAAATGTCCCTCAACTGAAGAATGGGTAAAGAAAATATATTTCATTTACACAATGGACTCAGGTATTAAAAACAAGGAAATCAGCTGGGTGTGGTGACTCACGCTTTTAATCCCAGCACTCAGAAGGCAGGGGCAGGCAGATTTCTATGAGTTCAAGGCCAGCCTGGTCTACAAAATGAGTCCAGGACAGCCAAGGCTACACAGAGAAACCCAGTCTTGAAAATCCAAAAACCAAAACCCAAAAAACAACAACAAATAACACTGAAATCATGCAATTTGCAAACAAATGGGTGGACTAGAAAATACTATCCAGCTAGGTTACCTGAGTGACGTAACCCTGACATAACCCCTGAACCAGAAAGACACACATGGTATGTACTCACTTAGCCATATAGTACAGGATAACCATGCCGCAATCCACAGACCCAAAGAAGCTAAGTAGGAAGAAGGGCCTGGGGAGGGTGCTTGACTCTCCTTCAGAAAGGGAAATAAAATAGACATCAGAAGTGAATGAAGAGAAAGAACTGGATGGGAGAGGCGTAAGGGAGGAAAATGAGGGTGGAGATCAGGTAAGGGGAGACCAGGGTGGGAGGTGAGAGGGCTGGGAGAAAGAAGACAAACTGATTCACGGTGTGGGGGTCATATCTCTGGGAGAAACTGGGGACCTGAGACAGGGTAGGCTACTGGGAGAATATGGGGTAACTCTAGCTGAGACTCCTAGCAGTGGGGGATACGGAGACTGAAATAGCCACCTCCTATAGCCAAGGCAGGACTTCCAGTGGAGGAAGGGGGGGCCACCACCCACCAACAAAACCCTTGACCCAAAATTTACTCTGCCTAACAAGGATTGCAGGGATAAAGATGGAGCAGAGATTGAGGGAAGGGTCAAACAATGGCAGGCCCAACTTGTGACCCACTTATGGGAGAGAGCCAACCCCTAACACTATTAATGCTACTCTGCTATGCTCGCAGACAGAAGCCTAGCATAACTGTCCTCTGAGAGGCTCCACCCAGCAGCCGATAGAAACAGATACAGAAACCCACAGCCAAACATTAGTGGGAGCTCGGGGAGGTTTATGGAAAAATTGGGGGAACAACTCAGAGGGGACAAGAACTCCACAAGAAGACAAAGTCAACTAATTGAGGACCATGTCGGCTCACAGAGACTGAACCACCAATCAAAGAGCATGCATGGACTGGACCTGGGCCCCCTATGCATATGTAGTTTATGGGTAGCTTGGTCTTCAGTAGTGTCCCCTAGTAATTAGAGCAAGGGCTGTCTCTGACATGGACTGTGTTGCCTGCTTTTGGATCACTTTCCCCTAGCTGGGCTGCCTTGTCAGGCCTCAGGGTAAGTCCTATTGTGGCTTGACATGCTAGGGAGAGATGGGGGTGGTAGGGCTCACCTTTTCTGAGGAGAAGGTAAGATGGGAAAGGGGGAAGAGTACGAGGCAGGGAGGAGAGGAGAGAGGGGGCTTCAATAGGGATGTAAAGCGAATAAATAAATAATTAATTAAAATCTGCTTAAAACAACAGAAAACATTGTTACTCAAAACAAAACAGCATTCATCCAGTGCTTTACTTCTCCATTACCTGGTCCTTGTTTTATGGTTTCTTTTCTTATATAGTAATATAACGCTTGGGTTTTGAGATTTGACACCTTCTAGCACCATTCCTTTTTTTTAAAAAGTATAATTTCCAAGTCACATTCTAATTATTTTGTAAATAAACTGAATTTTTAAGTGCACTATATAAAACATGATCTCTTGAAATGGTGATGGTGCATTCCTGTGACCCCAGCACTCAGGAGATAAAGGCAGGCGAATCAGGAGTTTGAGGCCATCTTCAGCTACCATGTGTAAAGCTAGCCTAGGCTACATTACACTACATTAAACTCTGTCTCAAAAACAAACATAACTTTACAGGTAGAAAAAAATTATGAAGTACCTGCTTATAATGAAACTGTTCTGTAACAATCACTGCATGGCATGGTACTAAATTCTAAATATGATAATCATATAACATGTTATAGTTATAACTAATAGTGGCTAGAGGCCTTCAATCCCTCAGTCTGTGTCCCGCCACAGACCAGCTCAAACTAAGCACAACTAAACCATTGCGTTTGCTCACGCCTAGGTCAGGATGGTGACAATGCAGAGCAGTTAGACAGCTCAGGGGAAGCATACTCAGTCCTTTCCAAGGGAGTTTCTCTGCTCCCCAAAAGGAGACAAAGAAACAGTGACTTTCTCATGACTAGAACTGCTACAGTGACCTTGTGCAGGCGATGAGTACAGCAAGGGGCTAACTCATCTGAGGCAATATTGCTGCTTCCTGGTAAGCTAGAAACTGCGGCAGTCAGGTCCCATCTTAGCCAAGATGCTATTCCAAGCTCCACGGAAGCTGCTCAGATCTGTTAGCACACTCTCTTCCTTCAAAAGCATTGACATGATGACTCAGAGAAATCAGTTTCACAATATTTCTTTTGTGTGCGTGTGCTTTTTTTCCCCCTGAGACAGGGTTTCTCGGTATATCCTTGGCTGTCTTGGACTCACTTTGTAGACCAGGCTGGCTTCGAACTCACGGTGACCCTCCTGCCTCTGACTCCCAAGTGCTGGGATTAAAGGCATGCGCCACCACACCCAGCAATTTCACAATATTTCATGTCTCTACCAAGTCTTTAAATTTAAAAAGTAAAATAATAAAAGATCCCACTGTGAAACAAACAATCAAACAAATATATCTTTAATACTCTGTGAGCAAACCACAGCCGTAATGCAGGGTAGAGAATGCTGAAATAGGACAGTGAGTTTTTGATGGAAGAAAGAAATAAGAATATATATGAAGAAGGGGTCAGAGCAGCAGGCAACCAGTTTAGTGCAGACCTACACAGGCATCATGGGTAGGTTTTCTCACTGCCATATTGGAGACATAAGAAAGATACCCATGGCATTCCCATTTCACAGATGAACAAAGTAAGGCTGAGAGCAGATGATCACTTACAGGTAAGGGCAAAGCCAGCAGGTGGAAAAGGGTGGTCTACTCTATAAAGTCTGGCTTCCTGACCCCAATGACACCAGAGGAAAAGTGACAGAGAGAGTCACTCTGGTCCATAGCCCAATGAAGGCTATGTGGCTTTCCCCCAAGTCCTCAGCCCAAGAGACCTCCAAATGGCCAGCTCAAATCTTTTAAGGGAACTTCCAGCATTCACCTGGTTTAATTTGCTTAGTCATTACCTACCAAATAACTGTTTTCCCATCCTACTTCCCACAACCAAATGCCAGAAATAACCTAAAATCTTTGTGTGTTCTCAGCAGAAAAACAGATGAGATGTTTTCCCTCTAATTTTGTTTCAAAGCCATGTTCAGCTTCAACTTAATTATTCAAAAAAAATAACTATTCAGCCTGGCATGGTGACATGCACCTGTAATCCCAGCACTCAGGGAGGCAGAGGCAGGTGAGAGCTCTCTGAGTTCGAGACCAGCCTGGTCTACAAAGTGAGCCCAGCACAGCCAGGGCTGCATGGAGAAACCCTGTCTTGAAGGGGGAAAAATATTGTTCCTATTCTTCTCTTTTTCCACACCTCCCTGGGACTTATCAGTGAACAAAACAGCAGTGGGCGTGCGAAGGTGAAGATGAGTGGAGATTCAGGGCCCATCACTGCATCTATAGTGACACTACAACATATAAAGCCAGGTGGAAAGGGTGGTGAGGTCGTCTTGCACATATCTGGTATGCTCTACTAATGGACATGGGGTTGTGATGTCAGATGCTCCCTCTCCTTTTGGGATTCTTTGTGCTAGAAATTGAGCCCAGGGCTTCCCACCTGTTAACTGCACATGCTCCTACCACTGAGCATCACGTAACTTAACCCATGAGCTCAGTTCCTCCTTGATAAACCCCAAGTAACTCTCTCTTGAAGGACATTAGGGAGAATTAAATGAATGGAAAAGTTGAAATTGCCTAGCACACAAAAGATAGTCAAGAAAGGGCGGGGTGTGGTGCTACACGCCTTTACTTCCAGTACTCAGGAGGCAGAGGCAGGCGGATCGCTATGAGTTTGAGGCCAGCCTGGATTACAAAGAGTCCAGGAAAGTCAGGGCTCTGTATAACAGAGAAACTCTGTCTCAAAAAACAAAATCAAGAAAGGCTTTCTTTCATCTGAAAAAAATATAAAAAAAAAGAAAAAGAAAAGATAGAGAAAAGAAGAAAAAGAAATTATATGTCTTAATCGCAAGCCTATGTACTGATCAGCATTTATTTGTAAAAGAAAAGGCTGGGCAGAGATCTAGTCTGACCAATGAATCTTCTGCAGGAGGGAAGGGGGTACACTGGGGTACATCCTCATTGGCAAATGAGACTGTGAATATCATTAATGGTGCAAAAATTATGAAATCTTCCCAATTTATGTTTAAAAAGGGAACAGTCAGAAAATTCTCCTTGAGTTTTAGGAGCCTCACGTGGCCCAGATGAGCCATCCTCTTGCAGGGAAATTCAGCCTGAGAACCTATTTGATGTCCACTTTTCCACATGCCATCTAAACACCAAATTCTTATAAAATCAGAAACATGAGTCAGTAAGCCCCTCCCACTAAGTGTTGCAAAAGGCTTTGAACATTTCAAAGCAGCCCTCCAAGGGCACCAACTGGCCCTTTATTCATCCCCCAGGGTGAGCCTTCCCCCCTCAAGTTGTCCCTTCTACAGATGTTTGGGAAAGGTGCAGCTGAAAGGACAGCTTCCTGCTGTGCTCACTCCTTTAGATGCTCCCCACAGGAAATGAGGACATTCCTGGATTCCTGGCATTCCCATCCCTGCCCCGCTAAACACTCCTGGTGTCAGTCTTCCCAAGGAAGGGGGAGGGGTGGTAAGGGGAGCACAGGGCACGCAACACCCTCTACAAAGTGAAAAGTGAATCCAAGCTTCAGGAAGAATCCCAGATGAGGAGAAACAGCCCAAAAGTAGCCAAAGGCAGACATTCCCAAGTGTTCATTCTGAGCAACTTTTACAAAGACAGCTCAGTGTCCTCTTGGCAAAATCTAGAGGAGCTCTCTGCATTGGAATGGGAATGTGGCTGATGACAGGGCTTAGCACAAGAGAGAGCTTAGAGTCATTTTCCAGAAACACACACACACAGAGGCATGCACATACAGAACACATGGGGGGGGGGGGGGGAGAGACTGTTTTTGAAGTGAAAGTGGAAACTCACCAAGAGCTCACAATTAATATTTCTTTCCAGGTGTATAGATAAGCACATATTTGTGGTGATCTCCCAGAAGTCTAAGTGGTCCTCTATGCTTTTATTTACTTATTTTTAAAATATTACTTATGCAACAGTGGTTTGCCTGCCTGCATGTTTGTGCACCATATGTATTCAGTGCCCAGGAAAGCCAGAAGAGGGTGATAGATCCCTGGTTGAGAGCAGCTGGATGGGTGATGGGATCAAATCCCTGGTCTTCCGCAAGAGGAACAAGTACTCTTAACCACTGAGCCATGCTTCCAGCGCCTGCTCTATGGGTTTTCAGTTTCTGAAGCCAGACGTGGTGGACACACACCTCTAATTCCGGCACTCGAGTTTGAGGCTAATAGCAAGACTAATCCAAAACAAAGACATGAAACAAACAAGACATTTCATTTCTGTAAATGAAGTTTATGCCTTTGGAGGATGGCCTCAAAGGAGGGGATAATCATGAGGAGGAAAGTCAGGAAGGCGTTCAGGAACACGGCTTGGTTCTATTCAGTACCTGCTTCCCAGGCAGCTTCAACTGTCGTGCACTGTGTGGGCTAAAGCATTAGAGGATTCTTGCCGAGAGGAGTGTGGTGGACGGCATCCACCTGTAGTCTTGGCCACACTTGAAGGGCTGAGTCAGGAAGGCCCCTTGAGCCCAGGAGTTCAAAAGTTAGCCTGGGCAATATAGCAAGAACTGCAGCTCTTACAATAAAATAGTAATAATAATAATAGTTCAATTCATAATTCATTTCCGTTTTCAATTTTGTTTGATTTGAGGCAGGGTTTCTTTTTGTATCTCTGACAGTCATAGAACTCGCTCTATAGACCAGGCTGGCCTCAAACTCATACCGCTCTGCCTCCCAAGTGCTGGGATTAAAGGCATGCACTACCACCACCTAGCTCATAATTATTTTTCAAGGGAAAGGAAATGCCAGCCTTATTTTGAAACTGTAGTTGTGGATAAGCAAAATGATTCAAGGACATTCTTCATGTTGCCTTCAATTGTACTCCTCTGTAAGCCTGTAACTCCTGAGTATATTTTTTAATGATTTATTTATATATTATTATATATACAGTGCTCTGCCTGCATGTATACCTGCAGGCCAGAAGAGGGCACCAGATCTTGTTATAGATGGTTGTGAGCCACCATGTGGTTGCTGGGAATTGAACTCAGGACCTTTGGAAGAGCAGCCAGTGCTCTTAACCTCTGAGCCATGTCTCCAGCCCCATTCCTGAGTATTTTTCAGTGGTTCCTTTGGACTATTTTTACCAAGGCCTCTAGTTCTCCACAGCTTTATTTTTGCTGCTATTTCAGCTTGTGGCTTTTCAGACTTTTTTCATGGTCATTAATAACATTCCTCCCAACACCTCCTGCCAAAGCAATTTTTGTCCAAGTTTGGTTTGTTAAACACAAACAGCAAATGTTTCCAGCTGCCCATGGTTCCTCACTATAAACCCTTAAATCTGCCCTTATTCTTCATAGGCTGAACCATGTACCTATGGCCCTTCATCATCCTAATGCGGACATGTATTACCAAACCAGGCCACCAGCCAAAAATAACAGGAAGAACCCATGGCAAGCAACCAATGAGACTAATTTTTGACTAATTTCATCTTCTAATCCTCCAACACACACAGGTGGGAAGTGGGCTGGTGGTGTGGGGCGGAGAGTGACTATGACACCCACGGTTACACTAAGTGGGATGATGGGGACTCCCAGAGCCATGGGAGGTTTTCTTTGTTTCTCTAATTACTGTTCTGTGATGCTATGACAGAACCTAGGACTCAGACACAAGGATTAGGCAAGCTCCCCACTACTGAGTTATCCCCAGCCTTTTCATATAGGGCTTTTTCTTTTCTTTTCTTTCTTTCTTTCTTTCTTTCTTTCTTTTTTTAAATTATAGAAAGTAGATAGCCAGACATGGTGATCCAGCTCTTGCCTTTAATCCCAACACTCGGGAGGCACAGGCAAGCCGATCTCTGTAAGTTTGAGGTCATCCTAGTTTACAGAGCTAGTTCTAGGATAGCCAAGACTATACAAAGAAACTGGGACCGGAAAAACAAACAAAGAAACACAAAAAGAAAATAGGAAGTAGAGACTATAATAGAAAGGTATCATTGCTGTGAATAGCATATTCTATGCATAGAAAATAAATATAGAGAGGACCAGAGGTAACAATGTACTTTTGTAATTCCAGCAAATAAGAAACAAAAGCAGGAAGATCCACACACTTGAAGTAAGCCTAGGCTACACAGTGAGACTCTGTGTGAATGTACACATGTGCACAGACCTCCCCCCCCACGCACATGTATGCGCACAGACACGCCCCCCCACACGCATATGCACAGGCATGTGCACAGACCGCCCCCCCCCCCACAATGCACTGGCACCTTATGTCTTAGAAGAGGCCCTCTGTCAAGCTGTAGCCATAGTTACACCTCAATTAGCTCTGCAGACTGAGGCCAAGAGACGCTGACCCACAAAGCCTGGTTAAAACCTAAGAATTCTCACTTAATTAACTCTTCAAAGCTCCTCCTTGTTGAAATTTTTTGTTCTGTAACAAATTAGTTGCAAATTCATCAGGCTTCACTCTGTCTCATTTTTAGACAGATTTCAGAACTTTTACGGCAGGGTTAACAACTTTGACAAACAGAAAGTCTAAAGGAAAATAGACCTGGTTAAGACTAGAATGTAATACCGAGTCTCCAAATGAACAAGGAATGACTGTAAGGAAAAACTAATGCAGTACATACTAGATCAAGGATCAGACTTTTTTCCTTACTGTAATCTGCTGAATCTGGAAAATGACCAATGTACATATAAGTATCATCAGGGATGGTTCTGAATGAATAACGCTGGAAAAGCCCGCTCAGTGGCGCTTTGCTCCAACAACGGCCCCTTTGTTTTGAGGATAATGAACCCCTGGCTCATCTACATATCAAATGCAAGTTGTTTTTATCCTGTTTGTATAAATAAGACATCTCTAAAATTAGACAATAACGAAACTGTCTATGGTATCCAGTTTCCTTTTGCAAAACTAAAAGCAAACACAACAGCCATGTTTGGAGGCAAAGTCACACCATCCCCAACTGCTTATAAATGAGGCTTCCCACTGCGATATTCTGAAGAAGCTGTACAAAACCGCCAAGAGAGCTATCAGCCCCGGATCTCACAAGGGCGCCTACCAGAACCCCTCTCATCTGCACTTTGGTAGATGTGTGGTAGACTTACTCTACCTTGCTGGTATCAACAGCTGATGGGGTACAGGTATGATGTTGAGGCTCACAGTGTCAACAACCGGTTTCCAGGGATGGGCGTCACCAGGGCAGGGACCCTCAAGCTGCCACACTTATAGACTACCAGCAACTGCCTGCAAAGGGACTGTTCAAGCTTACTCACACCTAATAGGTCTATGGCTCTGTTGCATTCTAACTCTAGACCCAGCTAATTCACTTGACTAAGGACTGAATCTTCTCACACTTCACCTACTGTATCTGTGGAATTAAAGGCATAATCCAAAAACTCCCAACAGCAGGATCATCTTTCTTTTCCTTTTGTTGGTTTGTGTGTTTTGAGATAGGGTCTTAAGGGACTGGCCTAAAATTCAGTATGTAGCTGAGGATGACCTTGAACTCTTGGTCCTCCTGACTCCACCTTCCAAGTGCTGGGGAAAATAAATAGGTATGTACCACCATGCCAGGCTCAGGAACCCCAAGGTTTCTCAGCTCAGCTTCAGCTTAATTTTCTGTCTGTCCTGCCTGGTACCATCCATTCTCTCCCTCCTCTCTGTGTTTTCTGGGCCTTTCTCAGTTCATTACATGAGAAGAGTCTGAGTCCCAGTTGGCAATTCCCATGTATAATTTAACCCCATAAACTAAAATCATTTTTAAATTGTCCTAATTTTTATTTTTGCACCAGTTTCCCCACCCACCTAACTAGTAATGTGGTCATAAATTAACTCAATGTTAGCTAGACATGGTGGCTCATACCTTTAATCGCAGCACTTGGGAAGCAGAGGCAGGTGGATCGATGTGAGTTTGAGGCCAGCCTGGTCTACAAAGAGAGTCCAGGACAGCCAAGGTAACACAGAAAAACGCTGTCTTGAAAAACAAAAAACAAAACAAACAAAAACAACAACAACAAAAAATTAACTCAATGTTTTCTGTGTCACCCTTTTAATTCAGCAACCTTAATTTCCGTTTGTTTAATGTATTTATTCGGTAGTACTAGAGTGAAGTCAGGTCTTCACGCTGCTAACCAAGGGCCCTAACACTCATTTGTATCCCTATACTTTTTAAGGTCTCAAATGTCCAGGCAGGCCATGGACTTGTGATCTTCCTGTGTCACCCTCAGGAATTGTTAGACTTACAAACATGCACTACTACACCCAACTTAGACACCCTTTTTAGAGAAATGTTTTCCCAGCCAGGCACCTTGACACACATCTGTGACCTCAGCACTTGGAAGGTTGAGGCAGAAAGATTAACTATGCATTTGGCTATACAACAAGTTTGAGGCCAGGGGACCTTCTCTTTCAGTTTCTGCACATGTCTACTGATTTCCAAAACATACAGCCATCCCAATATTTATTTTCCAATGTTTTCTGATCCGTGTGTTTTGTATTCCTTTGTAATTCTTGGTTTCATCTTCAATTCTACCACTATCCTTCTTAGTGACTCACACCAAGGGAAATCAGAACACACAGAATGGACCCAGAAACCTGTGGCTATGTGGAGGAGGTGGGGCAGGTCAGGGTCCAAGCTGCTCTGCCAAGGCATGAATGAAGAATTGTGGACCTCGTATGGCTGTATTCCCATATTAAAACCTCATTTCTTTTCCCAGAAAGAAGCATAAAAGTAAGTTGGTTTCAGACGGTGGGGGGGGGGGGGATGTGTGGAAATGCTACAACAATTATGAAGCCAGAGCAGCTGGGGGCTGTTAACTTTAATTGAAGTTCAGCCAGGATGTTTCAAGTACTAGGAAGTAGATTTAGTTTCTTTATATTCAGATCACCCTCCACCCCCTACCCCCGGCCCTCCACCCATGCTTCTCTATTTCTCATGACCAAGGCACAAAAACAAGCTGTTCCCTTCATTCCCTTGAACTGTGGTTGGAGCAGCAATGCTTTGCTGACGTTCCTCAGCCACACTGGAGAAGCTGGGTCAGGGTGGAGATCAAGCACTGTAGCTGGGTAGGGAGAGTGGCGAGTGTCACTTCCCTGTGGCTGCTGGAACAGGTTAGCACACACACCACACATTTCTTCCCTCAAGGTTATGGTGAATCTAAATGAAGTCGAGCTGGGCATAGAGGCTCTTATGTGAAAACTCAGCACTTGGGATGCAAAAGAGATTATAAGTTTGAGGCCAGCCTAAGCTTCATGGCAAAATCCTGTATCATACCAATAGGATGGAGCTGTCTGTATCAGCCCTCCCAAAACTAACTAAAATCCAAGAGGTCATGAAAGGTGGTTCCTATGCATGGGCACCTCACACTAACTAACCTGTTAGGTTTCTATTTGCATTCTATTTATTATATTGTTGCCGACAAAGATCTAGTCCACCTCAAGATGGAAGTGCTAAAATAGAAGCGCAGGATTATAACAGGCCTGGGAGAAATAAAGATACTCTAACTATCTCCGTCGAACTATCAGATTATTAAAATAATGAAGCCCAAATACGTGGGACTGTTCACTGGGTGCAGTGGCGCATGCCTTTGATCCCAGCACTCAGGAGGCAGGTAGGATCACTGTGAGTTTGAGGCAAGCCTGGTCTACAGAGCGAGTCCAGGGCAGCCAAGACTACAGAGAGAAACCCTGTCTTGAAAAACAAAACAACAACAAAAACACAATGTTGCCAGGAATCTCAAACTGGGAGGAGAGGGCACCCACTAGAGGAAAGGAAAGAGATTGCACGTGGTTCTAATAACTGGTCAGACCACCCAACAGGTCAAACCAGAAGCCCAAACACATGGGTTAACAGTGCGCAGGACCACATCCGGTCTGGGGCTGCTTAGATGCACATAGCCTTGGCCTTCTTATTTTAAGTATTATCTCACTTCAGGACACTGAAGGAGGAATTATGAGGTTGAGGGGTTCTCTAGATCTCTTTATCCCCAAGGAGGCTGCACTGAATAGATCTTTTTTTTAGTTTGACTCGTTTTAATTAGCTTATTAAGAATGGGTGGCTGGACCTGGCTTGAGGTACACAGTGACCTTCAAGCGCAAGCTAACAGGAGCAGAGATCACAGTTCAGCCGAGGGTCAGAGGAGATAGAGAGTGAGTGGCTGCTGTAACAGGTTCCCACAAACAAGGAGGCATGAACATGACATGTTTCTGCTCTTACAATCTTGGAGGTCAAGAGTCTGAAGCTCGCTCAAATAAAGGATCTGACAGTGCGTTCTCCCTCTGAGAGCTCTACAGGAAGAACCCATTGCTTTGCATCTAGAAACTACCAGAATTCCTTGACTCAAGGGACCTTCCAATCCTACTTCAGGCAGCGAGTGGGACACACCTGTCTAGTGTCAAGTTTCCCTGTGACTCCTTTTCATAAGGACACTTTGTGGCAGTTAGGGACCCAGTGGGTGGCCCAGAATAATCTTTCCATCCCACATTCTTCAGTTCAATGAGGGCTTGTCTTTTTTGCCAAGTTAACCACTCAGGGTCTAGGGCTACAGATGCTGACATCTTTGGGGAGCCATTACCCATAGTGCTCTTACTCAGTTGGGTTCCCTGGAACAAGTCTTCCTTCCAGTCCTATTCACCTAATATAATTTATGAGCATAAGGACCGGGAATAGGCAAGATACAGGAAAAGCTGGTCTGTGAGTACCAGCAGAGAGACTTTGTGAATGCTCTGCTCCTTTCTGGTCACAGATGTCCCTTTACCAAGGTATTTGGTAGCTCAGCTGTCTGTAGTCCATTTTCAGCACACACCTAGGCATCACATCATTTCCCTTTGCTTGCATGCAGCTCTTGTTCCACATTCCTCAGAGTTCTACATTCATTCACCTATCACATAGAAGCTCAACTTTGAACCACAGTTGGACTTCAAAGTCCCAAATGCTCACTTGTGCCAAAGCCTCATTATGTTCCTGCCACTTAGATTCTGTTACTGTGTCCTAGACTGAGTGAAGGGAAGGGATGAGCTTTGTCAGGACTCACCAAACCTCTTGTAACCGAAGGATTGCACCTCCTCTTCCTCTGCAAAGTCGTCTGTAGATAGAAACACACAGTGTTAGCCCTGGCAGAGGCACAGTAGCACAGACTGAGGGCAGGATGCAACCGCCCTGACCCCACCAGCAATACCCTTCCCTTCCCTTAAGGTGCCTACCACAATGGCTTTCCTTCTGCTTCTGGGACTCCCCCAGGGCTTCTGAGGAGGAGTATTAGCCCTTTGCACTGGCTAAAGTGCTCTTCCTTCTTAATTCCTTCCAACCCAGGCCCTCGCTAACTCTGACTCCTTGAAGACCTTGCATTCCTGGACCACCCAACCTCTTTCCTTCAGACCCATTATTTCAGCCTTTCTCTCAGATGTCATCCTCATTTGTTTACATGTGTACACACGTGTGCATGTATGTTCACTGCTGTCATTGTACTTCCTATATAGACTGACATAAATAAACTCCCATTGCTTATAATGGTGCTTGTTAAAGAGCAGAGACTTGATAAAATGTTAGTGAATGAGTGGCAGAATAAACCAACTTTCTAAGATAAGTTATCTGCTCAATCTGTCCCCAGGCGATGTTGCCACCAACTACTGAAGTGTCTCAGAACTCCCAAATTGCTCTTGAAACGACAAGCAGATCCTTCCTCACTCCTCTGTTACACAGAAAAATCCTGTCTCCAGAAAACAGAAAAACAAAAACAAACAAACAAACAAACAAGGATAACTGAGGTCAGCAGATGGTCCCCAGCCTGTCAACAGGCAGCGCGTCTATGGAGTTCCTAGATATAGAAACACAGTGGTGACAAAAGATTTATCGGCCAGGCTTCCTACCAAGAGCCATCAAGTCATCTAAACTCGGACATGACAAAATTCCTCACTCAGGGACCAAACACTTATTGTGTGTTCTACCAGATATGTAGGTCTAGAGAGAGGAGGTCCTGATCAAATATACACTCCCCCATTTACAACAAATAGGGCTATACCCTAATAAACTCGTTATGTGTTAAAAAGTATTATGTTTAGGATAGAGTCAGAAAGAAGCAACCCAACATCATAGCTTAAAAATTCTCTCTAGATGGCTTTAATTGCTAATAGTATGCAAACGCTATGTAAATAGTTGCCTAGAACTTAGGGAGTGAGTGGTGACAAGAGAGAAATCAGGATCTGTTCCAAACAGACACTTTTGTCTATTGTTTCAATCTACTCTTGGTTGAAGCCAACAATGCAGAATGTGAGGCATGGAAGTCTGACCATGCATGCCTATAGCATAGCCAAGTGGACAAGAGGTAATAATGATGTTCATTAGCCATCAGCTTTCACTATTAGCTGTAGCCCTTCTGCTACAAGATTCTGCATCAACAAGCAAACACTGGAGATTAAGCAAACATAACTGAAGATTTCACAATAAAAACATAGCTACAGATTAACATGGCCCCTCCCCCAACAGCAAACGACTTCAGTCTTCCAATTTGATCTTTCCACCACCACAACTTTTCAGGTCTACCAGTAGTCTGTCTGCTATTCCTCGTCTGATGTTTTCCATGCAGGAGAAATAGTCCTGTTTAAGCAGGACTTCTCCTGAAATCTCCCTGTGTTTCTCACAATTTTTGTTATCATAGTGTTCAATTCTCATCCAATTAACATGCTAAAACAGTGAAGAGCCAAAGAATGCAGTGAGGGGCTAAAGATACAGAGAGCCTAAAGGACGGATGAGGTGAGGGGCTGAAAGAAACAAAGAGAGCCTGAAGGAAGTAGTGAGGTGCCAAAGGAATCATGAGGATGTTTCTTTACAGCGAGGAGCTAAAGGAAACAGTGAGGGACTGAAGAATGCAGTGAGTAGCTGAGGGATGCACTGAGGAGGTGAGGGATGCAGGACACAGGGAGGGACTGAGGGATGCAGTGAGGAGCTATGGGATGCAGTGAGGGGCTGAAGGACACAGGAAGGGACTGAGGGATGCAGTGAGGAGCTGAAGGATGCAGTGAGGGGCTGAAGGTTGCAGTGAGGAGCTGAGAGATGCAGTGAGGAGCTGAGGGATGTAATGAGGGGCTGAGGGATGCAGTGAGGAGCTGAGGGATGCAGTGAGGGGCAAGAGGGAAAATGGCTCACTCACATTTCAGCTCAAATGGTCACATTTCAGCTTCTGGTCATCCCCAAAGGGTTCACCATTCTTCCAATTATTATTTATAGCATCTGACTCTGAACATCAAAAGAATCCTATGAGGGCTGGAGAGATGGCTCAGAGGGTAAGAGCACTAGCTGCTCTCCCAAAGGTCTTGAGTTCAATTCCTAGAAGCCACATAGTGGCTCAGAACCATCGAAAATGAGATCTTGGTGCCCTCTTCTGGTGGGCAGGCGTATATACAGGCAGAATATTGTATACATAATAAATATACATACACATATTTATTATACATAATATACATACAAAATATACATAATAAATCTTTTTAAAACAATCCTATAAGATATGAAGATTCCCATAAAGTACTGTAATAACCTTTGACTGGGGTTATCAAGAAAAGTCTTTGTAAAGAAGTGTCTTAAATCAGTCTTTTTCCAAATTTTTTCTTTGTGAGGGAAAAGGGTTTCGAAAATGACACTTGCAAGATCCCAAGCCTGGGGTTAGGAAGTGGGACCCAGGAAACTGTTTAGCTTTGTCTCCCTTAAAAGTTCTTAAAAGTTGACTCTAAGGGCTGGGCATAGTGGCAAATGCCTTTAATCCCAGTACTCGGGAGGCAGAGGCAGGCAGATCTCTGTGAGTTCGAGGCTAACCTGGTCTACAAAAGTGAGTCCAGGATAGTCAGGGCTGCCACACAGAAATCATGTCTTGGGGGTGGCGGTGAGGTAGTTGACTCTAGAATCTGCCTTTCCTACACTTCAAAGCCAGTTGCAGAAGACAAAAACTTGTATCCCAGTACTCACAGCAAATGAGTTACAACTGCCTGTAACTCCAGCTCAGTGAGATACGGCCACTGGTGCAATAGTGGTATTTTTATCTTGTGGGTAACCAACAACTGTCTAATTGGACTTGAGGTCCTTGCAGTAGGAGGAATTTCCTGCCTGGTTGTGTAAATATAACTAAATACTCATGGATGGAATGTTAAAAGACCCTGAAGAACCTACTACTGCCGTTTTCCTAAACTAACATAATTTCTAACTATATTCTAATTATTTATCTTTATACCCACATATAATTGTAGCTTTCATCTCTCTAAGAGGCTTCTTTTTGTGGCAATGGGAACAATTATAGAGCTCCATGACTGGTCAAAATGTAGAGAATAAGCGATTATAGGGTACCCAACCCCAGTTGGTACATCTATAGCACATCTCCTACATCTGAACAGCGAGGAAACTTATGGAAGAGGAGGTGGAAATAGTGTACAAGTCAGAGGACCAGGATGCCTGCTGTGAGACAGGGTCTTCTGCACACACAAGGGAAGCTGAACCCAGGACCAGGATGCCTGCTGTGAGACAGGGTCTTCTGCACACACAAGGGAAGCTGAACCCAGGACCAGGATGCCTGCTGTGAGACAGGGTCTTCTGCACACACAAGGGATTCTGAACCCAGGACCAGGATGCCTGCTGTGAGACAGTGTCTTCTGCACACACAAGGGAAGCTGAACCCAGGACCAGATGCCTGCTGTGAGACAGTGTCTTCTTCTGCACACACAAGGGAAGCTGAAACCCAGGACCAGGATTGCCTGCTTGTGAGACAGGGTCTTCTGCCACACAGGGATTCTGAAACCAGGACCAGATGCCTGCTGTGAGACAGTGTCTTCTGCACACACAAGGGAAGCTGAACCAGGACCAGGATGCCTGCTGTGAGACAGGGTCTTCTGCACACACAAGGGATTCTGAAACCCAGGACCAGGTAGCCTGCTGTGAGACAGTGTCTTCTGCACACACAAGGGAGCTGAACCCAGGACCAGGATGCCTGCTGTGAGACAGGGTCTTCTGCACACACAAGGGATTCTGAACCCAGGACCAGGATGCCTGCTGTGAGACAGGGTCTTCTGCACACACAAGGGATTCTGAACCCAGGACCAGGATGCCTGCTGTGAGACAGGGTCTTCTGCACACACAAGGGATTCTGAACCCAGGACCAGGATGCCTGCTGTGAGACAGTGTCTTCTGCACACACAAGGGAAGCTGAACCCAGGACCAGGATGCCTGCTGTGAGACAGTGTCTTCTGCACACACAAGGGAAGCTGAACCCAGGACCAGGATGCCTGCTGTGAGACAGGGTCTTCTGCACACACAAGGGATTCTGAACCCAGGACCAGGATGCCTGCTGTGAGACAGGGTCTTCTGCACACACAAGGGAAGCTGAACCCAGGACCAGGATGCCTGCTGTGAGACAGTGTCTTCTGCACACACAAGGGAAGCTGAACCCAGGACCAGGATGCCTGCTGTGAGACAGGGTCTTCTGGACACAGCAGGAAAGCTGTACCCATGAAATCTCAACAATATGGTTGTTTAAACAAGACCTGATCAGTGACACCACCAGGTGACATGCAAATGTAGATGTGAAAATTTCACAGCGGCCCATCCCTAGCCGAAGAGCTGTAAAAGGACTCTCTTGCATCTGTATGGAAGCATCATCACCTGTCAATAAAAGTTGATAGTCTATTAGAAGAGGCCAGAAATAGCAGATGGGAGTTCTGGCATGGAGAGGGCTGAACTCTGGGATGTAGTGTGGGGGCAGATACAGCCCAGACTTGTAGAAAGATGGACACATAAAACTGGAGGAGAAATAACCATGAACCACATTTCATGAGGTAACTGTGAGCCACATGGCACATGTAAGATAGATAAGCAGGTAATTAAGTTATGAGATAGCCAGGGAAATGAGCTGAGGCTTATGGCCTGGGCATTTATTCATAAATATAAGGCCTCAAAGTCATTATTCTGGGAGCTGGAGTGCTGGAGAAAACACTCAGGGTTACAAAGAGCTACAGGGAATCAATGGCTATTGAGAAATGGAAAATCATTTCTCTCCAGGGATAGGTCCCTTTATAGGTTATCAAATCTCAAGTGGCTAGCCCTAAACACACTTCCATATGAGCAACACTAACTAAAGTATTGTGTAGGGGTGGGTGTGCGTGTGTGGGGTAGCAGTAATTTAAGAAGCTGCTATGAATTTGAGAGGGAGTAGGAGGGCCACTGGGAGAGTGGAGGGAAGGAAAATGGATAATAATTCAATGCTCTTGTATGAAATTCTCAAAAAAATATTTTTAAAGAGTACTGCTTGCCTAAAGTATTTACTTTTGTTTTGAAATTAAAGTTTAGATTATTTTAAGTTATATTCAAGCAGTGGTCTAAATAATTACCAAAGTTGATGAGACTTGGGGGGGAAAGCTCGTAATTCCTCTTACAATCACACATGTGCAAGGCCAGCACTCTACCAGTGGGATGGTAGTTCATCCCTTTTCAGTAAGTTGTCCAGAATGGCCTTGAACTTGTGACCCTCCTCCTAGTGGTTGAGATCACAATAATCAAACCTCCAGGACCTGGGAGAACTCTGAATTTGATCTCCTTATGTCTAGAGTATCACATTTTATTTCACAGTGACCCAATTTTGTCCTCTGTGTTTCTTTTAACATTTTTTTTCAATGACATTATATTAGCTGCTTTTCTCATTAAGTTTAAGGAAAGTAGCTGAGTGTAGTGGCAAACACCTTTGCATGCCAAGCAGCACCTGGGAGACAGAAGCAGGCTGATCTCTGAGTTCAAGACCAGCCTGGTCTACAGAATAAGTTCCAGGACAGCCAGGGGTACAAAGAGAAACCATGTCTCAAAACCAAATACAAAAACAAAGAAAGCTTAAGGAAGGGTCTGCTTGTGTCATGGTTTGAGGGTACAGCCCACCATGGTGGGAAGGTATGGTCACAAAACAGCTACCATGCAGGAATCACCAACAGGTGGAAGCTGGCACGCAGGGCGCTTTCTCCTTTGTTTGTTTGTTTCTGTTGTTTTCTTGTTTTTAGTTTTTAAGGCAGGGTCTTTCTAAGTAGTCCTGACTGTTCTGGAACTCACTAGTAGAGTGAGATGGCCTTGAACTAACAGATTCACCTGCCTCTACTTCCCAAGTGCTGGAATTAAAGATGTGTGCTATCAAGGCCAGCTTTCTTCTTCTTCTTCTCCTTCTCCATCTCCTTCTTCCCCTTCTTCTTCTTCTCCTCCTCCTCCTTTTCCTCCTCCTCCTCCTCCTTCTTCTCCTTCCTCTTCCTTCTTCTTCCCCCTCCTCCTTCTTCTAGTTCAGGTCCCCAGCCCATGGAATAGTACCAGCATATTCAAGGTAGGTTTTCTCTGCTCAGTCAAACCTCTCTGGAAACTTCCTCAGAAATTCATCCAAAACTGAGTCTCTTAACTAATTCCAAATCCTTTCAAGTTGCAAACCAACCAATAGAGACATTCCCTAATAGAATAATATAACCTGAAATATAATAGATTCAAGATAATAAATCAGTTCAAATCTTTCTTTCTGTACCTAACCTTACTACCTATTCCTCGCCTCAGGCATGTTCCACCTGTTACCCATGATTCCAATTATTTATGCATTGTCTTAATCTTGTCCCTTCAAGTTCCTTGTGGATAAGCTTCATTTGTGTTACATGGTATTTCAACATTGACTTATATTGAAAGTAAATACCAAGTATTTGTTCAGGCGAAGTATAGCTCAGTGGTAGAGCTTTTGCCTAGCATGTACACTCTCCTCAGTTTGATCCCAAGTACCACCAGCAGAAAACCTGAAAACTAGTTAGAACTTGGTAGCCCAAATAGAAACAATAAATAGAACTGTGATAGTTTAATAGATAATTAACATTACTAATGAAATAGACATGAGGTCACACGGCTAAAAACTTATTAGATGTAGTTACATCTGTCCTGATGCTAACAAATGAGCTTCATGTTGTGATGTCTTGGATGTTGTATCCTTATTGCTGTAACAGATACCTGAGAGAAGCAACTGGCAGAAGCTATGCTGGTTAGAATGAAAATGTCCTCCGCAGGCTCACATATTAAATACATGGTCCCCAGTTGTTAGAACTATCTTGAAAGGATTAGGAGGTGTGACCTTGTTGGAGGAAGTATATCTCTTGGTGGGGGTAGAAAAGAAAGAAAATTTAAACTTTTTTTAAAAATGTATTTTGTCATCATCATCAGACCCATGGAAATTTTTTTTTGTATTTTCTACCACTATTTTATCAAAGAGGGAAAATGGACCATTATTACAATGACAAGTTCCCTGTGTGACCCTGTATTCTGGGAAGGGCTGATTCTAACACCATCCCAAGAATGGCAGTGAAAAGAGCTATCGCATGTGAGCAGGGCACAGTACCAACACAGACAGCGCACTCCTGCCCCAGGGCACTTTCAACACATTAGTAATTTGAAAATTACTTTATCTGCAAAAAACTAAGGATTTGCCTTCAAGGTCCTAACTGTATCACTTGATTAAATTAGTATAAATGTTTCATAACCGGGAATTACATTACTGCCTGAAGATTACAATAATAGTCTTATGTTACAGTGACAAGTTCTGAACACTAGACACTCTTCTGAACAACTGATCCATACTGATGTACTTCATCCTCAAAACACCCTCCTGGATAGGCAGCTATTACTGTTCTCACTTCGCAAGGAAACGGAGGCCCTAAAGGTGCTGAATACTTTTCTGTGGTCACTAGGCACTCTGATTTCTGAGCCCACACTCCTGTGGCCATACAAAAATTGTCAGGTTCAACTCTTGGGTTCGCTAGCATAATTATACTTCGTGAGCTGGTATCCTCTTAAAGAATGTACTTTCAAGTTGATTGGCTTAACCCTCAAATAATAAATTGTTTATAAACATCAGCCAGTTTCCCAACAGCACTATCGGAAGAAAAGACGGCTCAGAGAACTGCTTGTACTGTCCAAGAGCCAAAGGCTAACTATTCATACACCATGTCAAACAGCCATCTTCTGAGGTGATGAGTACTGCTTCCTGAGACACCCAGTTAGCTATGATATTGAGCCATTTAGGAAACATAGGAGCCATGTTTAAAATGCCAAGTTCAATAAGTATGCTTAATTAAAACCTCCCTCCATGTTGAATGCCTTGATTCTATAGTTAAGAATAGTGACTGGATATTTTTATTATAAATTCTGGGGTTAAGAGTCCCCAGGACCCTTGAGATCTTAAATGTGGAATTACTAATTTCTGTTTACCTTGGCTTTCACTGCTATGTAATTAAGAATGTCCCTTAAGCAATCAGCAGAGTCCTTTCAACATGGTATATTGGTTTTGGCTCTTCAAATGACACCTGTTTAAGTAGAAATCAAATCACTGTTTGACCGAAAGTGTTGGGTGTATGATGTGGTTAAAAACTGTTTTGTCAGCACTAGGGAATGCAGCTCTTTCTATAGAGAATGTCTAAATCTCCTTTAAAACCTGTCCTTTCAGGGGCCACTGAGACAGCCCAGAGGGTAAAGGCCATCGAGTCTGTTGACCTGAGTTCAATGCTTGAGATCCATAAAGTAGACACAGAGAAGTGACCAATATAATATCTTGAAGATTCTGCAGATTGCATACAAGTGGAAGCAAAGTTAAGAAGAAATTAGTAACTCCACATTTAAGATCTCAAGGGTCTTGGAGGCTCTGTTGCCCCATAATTTATGATAAAAATTTCCAGGCAATGGTGGTGAACACTATTAATCCCAGTACTCAGGAGGCAGAGGAGTTAGATCTCTGTAATTTCAAAGCCAGCCTTGTCTACAGAGTGAGTTCCAACTAAAGCTTCACAGAGAAATCCTGTCTCGGAAAAAAACAAAAACAAAAACAAACCAACAACAACAAAATCAGTACTTTAAGTGCCCTAGCATATGCATGCCCACACACATAATAATAAGTGTAATAAAATGTTAAAATAAATTAAAATTAAAATCCATCCTTGAACATGCTCTGGAGGCTGAGGCAGGAGGACCACAAGTGTTAAGACCATCCCTGGAAACTTAGTAAGATGCTATCTCAAAAGAAATAGTAGATAAAAGGGGATATAGAGTACTGGATAACTATAGAGGAATTTTAATTCAGAACATGGCTCCTCTGTCAAGAGATCAGATCCAAACATGCCTTTAATCCAGGAGACAGGGGCAAGGGGAGGGCGGGAGGGAGGAAGGGAAAGGAGGGGGGGGGGGGCTTACCGGGACAGTACTAGAGAGAACTCAGGTGAAGACTGAATGAGCCAGAGAACAAGAAAAGGCCAAAGGATTAGAGCAAACTGCTGGAGTTAGTTTGAGGCCAAGCAGAGCAATTCAGCAATTGAGAGAGAAGCCAGATTGAATAAATCAGCTGGAAAGAGAGTTTGAGCCAGAACAGCTGAATTGAACCAGCCAAGCCAGAGATCAGTAAGAACAAGAAAAGATGAGCTTATTAATTATTATTAAGCTTAGAGGCTGAAAACATTCTTGGCCTAGGTTAGATTGTACGTAGCCTAGAAGGTTCCAGGACTAGGCCTAGATTAGCAGACAGAGGCAGTAAGCCTCAACTGAAATAGTGAATAAAAGAGCCTTTTTCATGTAACCCATATAAGACCCTAGGCTCGATGCCCAGTGCCCACTACCACCACCACCACCACCATCCCCCAAAAAAAAGAAGAGGAGGAAGAGAACAGAAGAGGAAAGACTTTCGGTGGCATTTCTAGGCTTAAAGATGGACAGAGAATGTGTGGATTCTGCATTCAGACTGAGTTTGAATACTGATTTCCACTGATCATCTGAAGTCCTTGAACTCAAAGGGCAATCTCTCCAAGCCTGTCTGCCTATCTGCAAATAATAAATGAGAATAGTTATTAACCTGCCAATAATAAGCAACAAATAACAATGACTGGCATAGCAGGAACCCAAGAAACAATAGGCATTACTAACAGGGAAAATAAAAGCCAGGTGGTGTTGGAGCATGCCTTCAATCCCAGCACTCTGAGAGGCAGAGACATTTGATCTCTGCGTTTGAGCCCAGCCTGGTCTACAGAACAAGTTCCAGGACAGCTAAGGCTACACAGTGAAACCCTGTCTCAAAAAACCAAACCAGAAGGAAGGAAGGAAGGAAGGAAGGAAGGAAGGAAGGAAGGAAGGAAAGCAGGCAGGCAGGCAGACAGGCAGGCGGGCTGGCGGGCAGGCGGGCGGACAGGCAGGCAGGCAGGAAGGAAGGCAGGCAGGCAGGCGGCAAGCAGGAAGGCAAGCCGACAAGAACTGGGGACATTACATGGCCCACCAGAAATGTCTAAGAAAGGAAGGACATCATCCCTGGCATTTATTTTCCAAGCCAGGACCTTGTTCCCTGTCCTCCAGCATTTTAGCCACAGCCAAGTCTCTGGAAGCTAAGACAGCCTTTGCCTTGTGATGACACATACTGCCTGGCAGGAAACCTGGCTTGCCACCAATCTGAGCTTCCTCTCCAGGGACCTCGCCCCTTCCTCCAAGCCTTGTGTCACATTTGCCTCCAAGGGGGATGATCCACATGTGTTTACCCAAGGCCAAACATACTTTTCTGTCACTAAACTTGAATCTGTGTTTTCCCATCTGAAAGCTAGTACTTTAAAGGCTATGTAAATACCCTGGCTTCAGAGGTTTAGAACTAATATTTTAATGAGAATAAGCATTTATTAGAATACTAGACATCCAGTTATAGCCTGGATGGAAAGCTACCATGTGCTCGCTTCTCCTGACACACTATCATCATTGGTGATGAGCCACTGTGCCAAAGGGCTGGGAGCCTGGGGCGGGGAAACCATGGGAATCTTGGGAAATTGTATGGTAGACTACAGGGAAGATCTATACTTAACAATAATTAAACCCAGGCTTAAGAATGCCAAGTATCCCTAAACTAATGAAAAGTCAAAAGCATAATTAGGTTGTAAATTAGCCCTGCAAAGGAAGGGCAGCTTGGATGCCCAACCAGCAAAAGAAAAGAGGCCTCACTGCATGTCTACTTCCCTGCAGAAAGCAGGGTCACTGGGTGTTCCGTGACACGAGGTTTACCCTGACAGGCTAGTTTGCTTATCCCAATCAGCAAAAGAACCTTTGAGATTGACTAAGAATGCACGCTGACTGGGTTTGGGAGAAAACAGATGGTGGCAGAAATAGACCTCTGACCAGTGCACAGTTAAAGTATTATTGCCAAGCAGTGTTATACAAATGTTTATATACAGAAATCAGCTGTTAAACTCTGTTGCTTTTTTTTTTTTTTTTTTTTTTTTTTTTAGACAAGGTCTCAGTAGCCCAAACTGGCTGCTTGGCTTAGGGTGGCCCTGAAATTGCAATCCTTCTACCTCTACCTTGGGAACCATCACATACCTGGTTTTGCCTTGCATCAGGATATTAAAATCGTTTTTATGCATTCTAAGCAAACATCCTACCAGCTAGGCTACATCCCAGGCCCTGAGCATTAGTTATTTGACTGCATCAACCTCCCTGGGACAAATGAGAATCATGGTTTGGACCTCCATAGTCCCATGTGGTGCTGGCTGTTTTCACTCATCTCTTAGGCAACAAGTGATTCTACTCTGAAATTCACCAATATTCTCGACATTCAGAACCAGGAATGTGATTTAGTGATGATACATCTAACTACTCCAAAGGCCAAAACCATGAGATTTATGGAGTTATGAGATAATTGGAAACAAACTAAAACAAACTGTATTTTATTCAGCTTGGGAGCTGACGAACATGGGATAAGAGAATTTTCTTCTGGGAATATAGATAGAATGATTTCATTATTTTGGGACTTGAGAATCCCAGGATGGAAGCAAGAGAGCAAAGAGAGATGTTTGCTGAATGCAACAGATAGGTGTCGCTCCAAGTCACAGCTGGCTGGGACAATACAAAATGGGGTTACTGAAGAGGGCATGACCAAGGTTTAAGCATCAGAATTTAAAGTGCTGAATATTTTAACACTGTGGTTTGACAGATCTAGAGGTTGTTTAACTAAAGAATGCTAAAGGTGAGTTATCAGTATCCAGACACTGCTTCCAAAGAGTCAAACCCCAAACAGCATCAAATTACAGGGTGTTCATGCTCCTCAAACAAAATGGTTCAACGATAGAGAACATGTTTAAAATGTGGAAAGTACTGGGTTCAAGTCCTAACGTCACAATAAAGAAATATACACCACGCATGATGGAGCACACCTATAATACCACATTCTCAAGGCTGAGGTGGGAGGATCATTTTGAGTATGAGGTCAGTTTGGGCTAGAGTGAGGTCCTGTCAAAACCAACCAACCAACCAACCAACCAAACAAACAACCAAAAACCGGCACAGTACTGTCTATATCTACTATACACCCTCCATATGCTTTAAGCCAGCTTAAATGACTTACAAGATCAATAGTGAGTACATAGTTGCTACACTGTGTCATTTAGGGACTGACAAAGATAAAAGTCTGTACATGTTCAACACAGATGTGATTTTTTTTTCAATTATTTTCAATCGTCAGTTGAGTCTTCAGATGTAGTCTACAGAAGGCTAACCATAGTGTTTAAGCATTTAAAGTCATAGTACTTTTATTTTAAAAAGAAAAAAAAATAGTAATCATGACCAGCAAAGTACTGACTAGAATTCCTAAGCAATCCTCCTGCCTCAACCTCCAGAACAGAAAAGTCAAATTCCAATGAAATCAAATGAATTAGAAACCAAAAGACATAATCGGGACCCCAATGATCCTGTTGTTGGGTTAACTACCTATGGCTAGGTGTCAGAATAATTACACTGGGTGGGGAGAGGCTGTGTTCAATCCTCAGCACTGCCAAAAATAAAGTAAAATGTCAAAACTTTAGTCAGGCCTAGGGTCTCAGGCACAGCACCTGCAACCCCAGGGTCCAGGAGGTGAAGGCAGGCTGATTGACAGGTCCAGCAGCCTGGGCTACATAAGACCCTGTTGTTATTAATTAAATGAGGTCTTCAAGTTGTGAAGGGTGGCACACACATGTCATCTTAGCACTAGAGAGGTTAGGACATAAGGATCAGGAGCCTGCTTGGGCTATAGAGTAATTAACTAATAAAATAAAACAGGCCTTCAAAATGGCTAGCTTATGTATGGACCCACCAGTTCCTGGATCCAGTCTCCCTGACAGAGGCAGAAAGTGATGGGGGCTAATGGGCTCAGATCACAAAAGGTAAATCATCAGCCTTCTCCAAGGTTTCCAACCTGGTCCCCAGTGAGTCATTAATTCTCACCCAAAATGCATTTAAAACCTGTAGTTGTGTTTTGCATTCTAGAGCTAGGCCTGCTGAGAAGGACCTAAACTGCAATTACTACATCAAGCTTGAACTGATGAGAGAGAGAGAGAGAGAGAGAGAGAGAGAGAGAGAGAGAGAGAGAGAGAGCAAGAGCTCTCCTGGGTGGGAGTAGGGGTGAGGGCGCGCTCTCCTGGGTGGGAGTAGGGGTGAGGGCGCGCTCTCCTGGGTGGGAGTAGGGGTGAGGGTGAGTGTGTCTTGCCAAGAATTGAGAAACTGCTAGATTCGACCACTGGCCAGAAGATCGCCTTGGAGTCAGTCATACTTCTGCAGCTCCAGCTACTTGGAAAGCTGAGGCAGGAGGTCCTCAAGTTCACCGCCTGAGCTTTCAGGCTCTAGATCAGCCTGAAAATCTTAGGGAGATCCTATCATTATGTCTTAACTAAAAAGCAGAGAGAGTCATGGACACAGTTCAGTCTAATTTCATTGGCGGGGGTGGGGGGGTGTAGAAGAACCCTACCTAAGAAACATGCATATTTCCTAAGTTGTAAATAAGGCCAGAGAAACGGAGGCAGGGAGAGAAAGCATGTCACAACATTTTTCAAATTCTTGAGGCAGAAAGTTAATAGCCAGCTCTAAGTATCCTTTCCTTGGGATGAGCCTCTTAGCACCCGGCATACAGCCCCGTTCCTTGCAGGGGCCCCCGAGTCCCCTCCAGTGAAGACACTCAGAGCCTTTGGAGGGCGACTGAATCCACAAGACCGGGATCTCCTTGTAGTTCAGCACGAGCTTCATTTCACAGAAACCTTCCGGAGCGAAGTTACTTTCCAAGTTCCTGGGGCTCCCGGGGCGCCCCCCTCAGCAAAAGCGATCGCAATGAGTAGTCTGGAGCCGCTGGAAACTCGGAAGGCATTTCTCACTCAGCCCGGGACGGCGCTAGGAATGAAACGTGTTATCCCAGCCCCAAACCGGGAACTCCAGCCTTGCATAAACACCACACCCGCCCATTTTTTAACGAGACGCCCCCCCGCCGCCGTGGTCCAACTGTAATTATTTATCTCCCGCATAAATCAAGGTTCCGCTGACAAATCCGCTTGTTTTCCACTGCACTGAAGGTTGCCCCCCAAGGCCGTCCTCTCCAGATCCTTTTAAAAGGCAAGATAAAAATCTGACACTTCCATAAACCAGCCTGCGGAGGACACCACCTCGGGGACCAATAGCAGCAAGGTTTGTGGCACCCCTTGGGCACACGTGGGGGCAAACCATCCCCTGGATGGACGCAGGGAAGGGACGCGGAACAGGGAGCAGTTATTTTCCAGTCAGTGGATCCAATGGAGAAAGATGCCAAACGCACTTTCCGAGCCAGCTGAACTCCGCGGGCACATAATCATTGCCAGATGCGCGGCGCGCGCACATAGGACATCCCGAGTCCCGGGGAAACAGCCGGCCCGTGGCACTGTGACGGCTGGGACCGCGGAAGGGTCACCGGGCGAGGGCTGAGGACTTGGGAGAGTGGCAAGCGCGGCAAACCCACCCGGAAGAATATGATGCCTAGCTCTCCTCCGCATGTTTTTTCAATTACAAAGTTGGAAACTGAAATCTGTAAACAACGACTTGGAACTTTCAAACGACTGCGGGAACAGATGGGGAGGAGAGCCCCTGAGCATTTCCCAACCCCAGCCTCGAGGGATCCGGCGGTGCCGCGCAGCGTCTCCCGAGTCCGCGCGCGACGCCGGCGCCTGGGCAGCTCCTGGAATGCACCTCCGCCGACCTCTCGCGAAAGCCACCCCAAAGCCGGCCGCCGCCGTACCTTTCATGGTGACCGAGGACACGCGCCGCACGGAGAAGTCGCACCAGCGTCGCTCACTGCACGCCCATGGCAGCCGCCCGTGCTCTAGCCTAAGCGCCCCGCTCCGCTCTCTGCTGCCGCGGGCCCGCCGCGCGCCGCTCACCCCGGGCGGGAGGCGCCGCTCCCCCTCGCGCCCCTCCCCCTGGCCTCCTGGCCGGCCGCGCCCACGCCCCTCCGCAACCTTCGCCCCGCCCTCGGCCGCTCTCCCGGCCCTCCACGACCGCCCGGCGCCCTCGTGGGTCCCTCTTCCTACTGCCGGACCTGCATCCCAGAAAAATTCGGAGAACAGCCCCTCTGCCGGGAAGCCAGCGCTTCACCCTCCGAGCGCGCGAGGAAGGCGCTGCTTGCTAGGCTTGTTTCTAGAAGGCGGACCATCTGTAAGGGTGTTGGGCAGAAAGTTGGGGAGCAGTGAGGCCACAGGGGTGGCGCAGTAAGACTGTCCTTTTGTCGAACGGCTCTGGGGGCGTGGAGGTCCTTGAGGTTCAAGTTTGCAAGGGCCTGTGTAAATTGGTGTTGGTTGCGCTCTAAGAAACGCAGATCACACTGCCAGACAGACACTGTCCTACTGAACTCCGACAAGATTACAACTTTAAAGTTTAAAGGATCTTCCAGAGGTGGTTTGTTGTTTGCTTTACTTTTTCTAAAAACAGCACCTCCTTTTGGCTGGAAAAGTTACTCTACCACGTCCCCACCCCCAACTATGAGGTTGACTCCTGTTTTAACACCAGGAAAGGTGGCCTAGATGAGAGCCTTTCTAAGTTCTTTTAACAGTCGCCAACCATGTGTCTTAGGATCTACTTATTTAACAAAGTCGGGTCGCTTTATTGCCTAGCAACATAAGCTCCCGGTGTGTGGGGAGGGAGGGGCAGAGGAACTCTCCTGAGCCATTCACTGTCTTTCCAAAAAGATAGTGGCTGTGCAGGGTCTGAAGATATTCAGATTGCGTAGACCTGGTAACCAGCCTGTTAGTTCATTATAAGCAGGGGTGGCCTTGCTGTAGTTAAAGGTTGTACCTGGTAATGAAATAAGTGCAAAAACATCTCATACTTTTCATTCTAAAGTCTTTCTTTTTCTAACGTAAAGAAAAAACTTGGACATTTCTTTTCTTTTTTTCATTTATTTATTTTTGTTTGTTTTCTGTTCCGTTTTGATTTTTCGAGACAGGGTTTCTCTGTGTAACCCTGGCTGTCCTGGACTTGCTTTGGAAGGCCAGGGTGGCCTTGAACTCACTGTGATCCACCGGCCTCTGCCTCTGCCGTGGGCCACTGCACCGGGCAAACTTGGGCATTTCTAACGAGGAAAAAGAAATATGCGTATGCTTTGAAGGCTGTTCTGACAGCCACTCCACATCTCACCTGCATCGTCTACTTGCAGGGCAAGTCAGGATCTGGGAAGGACCCATTCTCAATATTCCAAATGCGGTGACCCTTTAACACAGTCCCTCATGTTATTTCCTTGCTACTTCATAACTATAATTTTGCTAATGTTATCAATTGTAATGGAAATATCTGTATTGTCTGATGGTTGTAGCTGACTCCTGTGAAAAAAAATCCTTGGACCTCAAGTGTGCTGTGACCCACAGGCTGAGGACCACTGGTCTAGAATTTATTAACTAGTGTTAGACTGAGTAAGCTCATCAAATTCTTTGTTTAATTGATTTCCAGATGTAAAATGAAGAGATTCTTGGCTCTGGTTTCAATTAATTATTTTTGAATTAATTACTTTCACGTAATAATCGTTTAAAATATTAAGTTCTGACCATGACAACAAAAAGTACAGATAACACAAGAGAAGTTTGGTAAATTGTTCTTAAAGTTAACTTGTGTGCCCCAAAGGATGCTACCGATAGTTCAGAGGTGGCCAGCTAACGCATCTCAGTTGGTGTTTGTTCTTTGAAATACCAGTGCTCACAGAGGAGGGTCAGAACTTCATGGCCATCTCAGCAACAGAACCAGCTCAAGGCTGCCTGAGACCCTGCCTCAGACAACAGACAGACAGACAGACAGACATGTACAAGCCACATAGACAGGTCAGTGATTAAGAGCAAATACTGCTTTTGCAGAGGACCAGAGTTTAGTTCACAGCATCACTATTGAGCTCCAGGGGATCCAGCTCCTCTGGCTTTGGCAGACACCATTATTCCCACATACATGGGAATGTGTACTTACCCACATACAGAAACATGAATACACATAATTAAAAATAAACTAAATTTTTAAAGAAGACAAAATGAACAACAGCAAGAACAAAAAAGAATTCTTGCCAGGCCCCATGGCACAGGCCTGCAATCTCAATTACTTTGGAGGGTGGGACTAATGCAGGAGGTTTGGATGCTCAACTGCAGCCTGGTCAATATGGTAAAACCTTGTCTCGAACATTCTCCACAGTTGAGTGGAGAGTGGGATATGACTTTCTCACGTACTCTGGTGCCTCACATTTGACCATGTCCCCTGGAGGGGGAGACCTGGTGGCACTCAGAGGAAGGACAGCAGGTTGCCAAGAAGAGACTTGATACCCTATGAGCATATACAGGGGGAGGAAATCCCCCTCAGGAACAGTCATAGGGGAGGGGAATAATGGGAAAATGGGAGGGAGGGAAGAATGGGAGGACACAAGGGATGGGATAAACATTGAGATGTAACAAGAATAAATTAATAAAAAATTAAAAAAAAAACCTTGTCTCAAATTAAAAGTGATAAATGGCTAGCTGGGCATGGTGGCACATGCCTTTAATCCCAACACTCAGGAGGCAGAGGGAGGTGGATTGATGTAGTTTGAGGCCAGCCTGATCTACAAAGCAAGTCCAGGATGGCTAAGGCTACACAGAGAAACCCTATCTCGAAAAACCATGGGGGTGCGGGGTGGAACTATAAATAAATAAAACAAGCCAGCTGGTCAGCCAAATATAGTGGTTCATACTTTCAGTCCCAGCACTCAGGAAACTGAGGGAAGAGGATTGGCATGAGTTCAAGACCAGCCTGAAGTACAGAATAAGACCTGTCTCTTAATAACAAAAGCTGGGAAGATGGACAGATTCAGTGGTAAAAGAGCTGGCTCCTCTTGCAAACAACCCAGATTAGGTTTCCAGCACCCACATCATGTGGCTCACAACTCTCTGGAACTCCAATTCTAGGGCATCCAAGTCCTTCTTCAGACAATGCATGCATACAGTGTATTTACAAAGAGTCATACCCACAAACACATAAAAATAAATCTTAAATTAAACTGAGAGGCTGGGGATATAAGCTACTGAACTTATCCCTAGCATGAGGCACTGGCCTCAGTTCTTCATAGTAGGAAAAGAAACAGAATGAAAAGACTTGAGCACATGTCTCTAAAGCAGGTATGTAAAAGGTCACTTGAGAGCTGGGGATATGGCATAGCAGGTAAACACATTTGCTAAACATGCCTGAAGACCTGAGTTTGACCCAAACCCCATGTAAAAGCTGGATGCCATAGTGAGAATCTGTGATCCCAGCATTCCTATGGAAAATAGAGTTGCCTAGAAGCTGTGGCCAGCTATCCTGTCATAAGCAGCCACACAAACAATTAGACAAAGTAGAAAGGCCAAGACTGACCCCTGAAAGTTGTTCTCTGACTTCCACATGAGTGCCTTGGCACATGCACAGCCACACAAAAGGATCAGTGGACACAAAAAAGTATGCTCATCATTACTAATTTTTAGAGAAATATAAACAAAAACTTTAATAACATATAGCCCTATACATTGTCTCCCCATATTTTCTAAAAGTACTGACAGGATGTAGAGAGATTGAAAACTTGTAGTTGCTAGTGGGAAGACTAAATCTTATGTCACTGCAGAAAACAGTAGTTTGTGAAAAGTTAAACCCAAAATTACCATAGGCTCCAGGAGTTCTTCTGGGTAATCCCTGCCCCACCCCAAAATACCAAAAAAAAAAAAAAAAAAAACCAACCAAACAAACAAACAAACAAAAAAAACAACAACAAAACAAACAACTGAAAGCAGAAATTTAGATAGCTATATGCCCAGGCTTATAGCAACTTTATTTACAATAGTCTAACCAGGCTGGCAAGATGGCTCAGCAGGTAAATCCACACAAAGGTTGAAAGAGACCAATTCCCTGAACTCCACATGTGCACCATGTATATGTGTGCACACGGCATGTGTAGCCTGCACACACACATGCACACAATTGGAATTAATACATTTTAAAAGGTAGGACAGTCTTCTGAGTGTCTTCACTCATGTGGCCCACTGTTCCCTTGTAGTATGTTCTGATCTTTTCTATTGCTTTGCTTTAAAGTTTCCTTACTACTTTTGAAATTTAAGAAAGACCCATAGATGAATGACAGGATAAATAACAAAATTTGGTGTATAGTTTTAGTGGAAAACTTTTTTGTTGTTTTTTTTTTGTTTTTTTCGAGACAGAGCTTTTCAGTATGATCTTGGCTGTCCTGAACTCACTTTGTAGACCAGGCTGGCCTCAAACTCACATTGACCCGCCTGTCTCTGCCTCCTGAGTGCTGGGATTAAAGGCATGTGCCTCCATGCCCAGCTGCAGTATTCATTCTTAAAAAGAAATAATTCTGGTACATGCTATGCCATAGATGGACTTTAATGGCATTATGCTAAATGCCATATGCAATCGATATGCCCAATCCATGAAGACAAAAAGGTGTTGCATGGGGCTTGGGGCTGGGGGCAAAGGAGATGTTTAAAGAACACATAGTCTCTATTTGGCAGCATGAAGAATTTAGATAATATAAAAATTTAAGAAGGTCAATTTTGCCATGTATGGTAGCTCAGGCCTATAATCCCAGTACTTGGTGGGCATCACTATGAATTTGAGACAAGCCTGGGCTATAGATTGAGTAAATTCATGTTATATATATTTTAACACACGTTCTAAACCCAGGCCAGATGACTCATGCCTGTAATCCCAGTATTCTACAGATGAAGGCAAAAGGCAGGGAGTGTGCTAGTTTGGGGCTAATCTAGTTTACATGGCGAATTTAAAGCCAGCTTGGACCATAGAATGGGAACCCTGTTAAGAAAACAAAACAAAAATTCTAAGAGAAGGGTTTCAAGGTTACTACCAATCAAATAGAGATGAGGAAACAGGCTCAGCAACTCTTTGAAGGATGACTTCCTCCCAGCCTCATGGCTTTGCCACACAATGAATGGGGGCCCAAAGTAGGGTCCCACAATTCCAGGACTGAGTTTCCTCTGACTGCACTCCAATGGGTTCAAGGACTAAAGATTGTGGCCAAATGCAGCATGTCAGCTGATCAAGATTTCTTTTGTGAAGAGCTCTGGGAGGTATGGGGAAACTGAGGAATAAGTTGGGGCTCAGGCAGAGAGTGGAAGGGTTGAAGAGAATGATAATTGGAAAGAATGGGAGGACCAGCAGAATGTGGCTGGAGGTCCTCAGCGCAGGTGAGCTGCAGGGGCCCCAGGCTCACACGCTTCCCCTCCAGATGCAGCAGCCAAGCCCTGCAGTCACGCTGCATTCCTACAGCCAGGAGGAGCATCCTCTCCTTCAGCTCTCCCTCCCCACTGTGCTGCTGTTTCCTTCTGAGAGATGACAAGCCCAGTCACCCTATAGTCCTCCATTTCCTTCCGGCTTTCCATCCCTGCCTGGATCTGCTTCTGCCTTTAACCTGTATCTCAAGTTGCTGGCTGTGGTGGTTCACAGCTATAATCCCAGCAGAAGGCTTCTGAGTTTGAGGCAGCCTCTGCTACAAGAGTGAACCTTAAATTCATGTTCATTTCAAACTGCACATCTTCTTAGCTTTTCTACCACCTAAAAGAACCACTATAGCACAGGTAGATTGTGGCTATAACCCTACAAATGGTCTCCCCGTGCCCATCCATGTACTTCCTTTTCAGCCCCAGGCTACACAAAGAGCATGGAAGAAACCAGAAAACTGAATACTGCACCTCCTCAGCTTACTGTGGGGCTAAATCTGCAGCCTCTGATGGTGAGGATCCCACTGAGGGAACATCTATCTGAAGTAGAGAAACTGAGAGTCCAGGCCCAGGAAGCTGGAGAAGAGAGTGCTTGCAGGGATCACTCTCCAACTTTGGCAGTCAGAGTGGTCCAGCAACTGTTATGTTTCTCATCACCTACCATTCACCACTCATTTCTCTTCTCTCCTTATGCAGCACGTTTCCCTATCTTTCAGCCAGGCAGTTAGGTCTCCTCACACATTCCCATATATGGCACTGTGAGCCTAGCATTCCACCTCCCAGAACAGCCTCCTTTTGCCATCATGTTAATACATTTATCCGTATGTGTTCATCAAACATGGCTTATATGATTACTATTAATATTCTCAAGACACTGAGTTATGTCCTGTAGAGAGCCAAAGTTGGGTCACACAGAGTAGTTATATCCAGAAATCTGGAAGGTTAGACAGGGCATTCTAGAAAGAATCTATAGGACAAGACACATAGAAGGTGGTCACTGTGCTGAGAGACAGAGTGCTAGAGAAAGATGTAAAACAGATAATGGATGATGGATAACAGGACTGGGGCAAATTAGAAAGCATCCTTGGGACTAGGCCCTACAGGATGGCTAACATTCAAAGGAACCCCAGAGGGAGTGTGAGTTGGCTCAGTGGGTTAAGTAATTGTATCAGAAGCATGAAGACTTGGATTCGGGTCCCAAGCACCCACATAAATGCCAGGTGAGGAATGTGATCTGTAAATAGAGCTGGGGTATTGGGGGGACAGTAGAGACAGACAGAGCTTAGGGCTGTGGGGACTGATTGTCGAGCCAGTCAGATGAAATAACAAGGTTCAGGTTCAGAAAGACACTCTCTCTTAAAAAATAAGTGGAGATGTAAAGCACTGAAAGAAGACCCCAGACTCAGATAGTATGTAAAAATAAAGATCATTTACTCTGCAGAGATAGCCTGCACACAGGGGTAAACCATCCATACAAAATGGTGGCTATGACCAGGAGGAGCTCCCAGTCTCTTTTAAAAGCTGCTACGGGCAATCTGTGACTATGTGATTCTAACTGGGATTGGCTAGTACATATGAGGCCTGATGGTGCTTGCAGAAGCTGCATGTCTCTAGCCTTTTAGCAATGTCTGATCCTTTCAGAAAAAGATAAAGGGTATTTGATGTTCATCCCTAACCACAAGCACATGCACACAGGTCAGGACACTAATTTACTTGTGTACACATATGCATAAAACACATACACACTTTACGTTCTGCTGCAGGGCGTGGCTGGCATGCCCTTCCCTCGACCTAAGGATGGTTCTGAGGCCCCCTTTTGCCCCTTTTTCCACCGCCCTGCTAGATCTTCCCTTGCCCCAAACCCCAGCACTCACACTTTCCCTTCCCCTCCCTCTCCCGATTGCTTCCAATAAACCTGCATTTATATATTATAGCTTCACCAAGCCATTAGCTCATTCCGTATTTAATCAATCAACACATACACACAGACACACAGGATTGGGGGAGACACATGAGAAATGGTTGCTCCCCCCCTTTCTGTCTCTCTATCACTGAGCTGAGGAATAGGCTCATGAAAACCCCCCTCACACTGGCCAAGCAAAGATAGAGGTATGCCCTATAATGAAGCACCCTGTGTGTCCAAGGTCCTGGGCTTGATCCCCAGCACTCAGGAAATAAAGTGCAGATGCCTGTATCTTCCAGCTTCTAACCCAGAAGTTGTCAGGAAAATCATGTATTCTGCTTTGTGTAATTCCCATTCTCACTGTATTTGTGAATCATTACAGGCGATGAGAATTTTCTATGGGCCAGCTTCTGCGTTCATCTTTTTTACTTTTGTTTTTAGTTTTGATTTATTTGAGACAAAGTCACCCTACATAATCCTGACAGTCTTGGTTTTTATTATGTGGCCCAAGGTAGCCTTGAACCCCAGTATCTCATGTTGATCTCCAGCTGAGATCACAGACAGGCATTAACACACCCAGCACCCAGTCTTTATCTTCCTGATAATAGCGTCTAGCAATTAGCATTCAATGAAAAACTGTGCAGGGAGGAGGCGGAGCTAAGCAAGAGAAGAAAATGTCCAGATTATGCAAAGCATACAAAGCCACATATATGGAATGCACCTGAGAAATTTCATTGTGATTCACTGTGAAGGTCTATTTTTATCTTAACTAGATGATTAAGTTATACTCTCTGAAGAGCAAACTTTTGGGGACGGCAGGAACTCAAAGCTTGCTTTCTGGAAAGGATATTGCTTTCTTTTTTTAATAATATTTTTTTCTTTTTTTATTGAAAAATAAAATTCATATTACATCTCAATTGCTATCCCATTCCTCCCTCCCTCCCGCTTTCACCCCGTTCCCCTTTCCTATGGCTGCGACTGAGGAGGACCTCCTCTGCCTGAATATGATGCTAGGGTATCAAGTCTCTTCTTGGTAGTCTGTTAGGATATTGCTTTCTAAAGCTTGGCCACCTAAGTCATTTCATATTCTCTTTCTTATGTAACAAAGATGAACCTTGTTATGATAGTCACTGTGTAGTCAAGCAAGCTCACTAAAATGTGACAGATCTTGTAAATGGATAAAAGGTGCTAGCGTAGACACCAGTACTGTCTTCAAACTCTGAGGTGTGATTATGCTTAGGAACTGTGTGAAAGACTGTTTATAAAGAAAGAGATAGTATCTAGGTCTTTGGAGGCTAGTGGATTTTTTTTCCCCATCTGGGTCACTTAAATATGTCTATTATTTTGGTTTTAAAATAAACTTGAGAAAGGCAGCTTTGAATGACAGCTGTTCTCACTGATTGTCTTAAAACCCAGTTAAGTCACTCCTGGATGTCTGCAGAGGACTGGCTCCAACTATTTCTGTGACAATTGACAACCCATGTCCTCCTTTCTTCTGTTTGTTGGTTGGTTGGTTTGAGACAGGGTCTTACTATGTAGACCAATCTGAGCCTTAAACTTACAACCCTCCTGCCTCTGCCTCCTGAACACTAGAATTATATGAGTGCACTGTTAACCCATCTTCCCTTGTTCATTCTTTGTTCCTTTCTCTCTCTGTTTCTCTGGTTTTTTTATTTTTTTGTTTTGTTTTGTTTTGTTTTGTTTTTTATACAAGGTCTCATTTAGACAGGCTGGCCATATATTTGCTATGGAGCTTCTCCTCCTTCTCTTCCTCCTCCTCCTCCTCCTCCTCCTCCTCCTCCTCCTCCTCCTCCTCCTCCTCCTCCTCTTCTTCTTCTTCTTCTTCTTCTTTCTTCTTCTTCTTCTTCTTCTTCTTCTTCTTCTTCTTCTTCTTCTTGAGACAAGGTTTCTCTGTGTAGTCCTGGCTGTCCTGGACTCACTTTGTAAACCAGGCTGTCCTTGAACTCACAGAGACCCACTTACTTCTGCCTTCCGAATGCTGGGATTAAGGTCATGCGCCACTACTGCCTGGTCTTGCTATGTAGTTTTATTGGTTACTTTTCTATTGCTGCAATAACACCATGATAAAAAGCAACTTGTAGAAGAGTTTATTTTGACTTACAGTTCCAGAGTGGGAGTCCATGCTTGTTAAGGAAGGCATAGCAGCAGATGCCCGAACAGGAACTTGAGGGTTCATTCCTCCATCCACATGCAGGAAGCAGAGGGACTAAACTTTGCAAAGCCCACCCTAGTAATTTACCTCCTACAGGAGGTAAAAGTTCCAGAACCTCCCCCAAACAGCTGGGGACCAAGTGTACAACTATACGGCCTATGGGGGACACAGATACTAGAGCATTCTCATTCAAACCACCACAGTAGTCAAGGCTATGAAGCATTACAATGATGCTCCTGCCTCTGACCTGCTCTGAGTGCTGGTGTGACAAGTTTATGGTACTGTGAGTAACAGGCTTATGTGTTTTCTAGGGTTTGAACCCAGGAGTCTGTGCATACTAGCTAGGCAAACTGTCTAGCAACCAAGCTACATCCAAGCTAGCCTCAGTTTTAAATTCTCTCTAGGTTACTCATAGTGCCTAATGCATGGTCCCTGTACATCACTTCATCCCTACAAATCCAGTACTGTTGATGGCAAGCCTTAGTTTGGATTTCTAGAAATATTTTTCTGAATACTTTTTATCTGTGGCTGGTTAATCCTATAGGGGCTGTGGATAGGCAGAGCTGTCTACATGGAGAGTCCTAGTTTGAAATAGCTTTTCCATCCCACCAGCTACCACCAGCTTTTAGGACTGGTGTGAGAGCCTTTGTTTATGTTCAATGGGAAGGAATGGGCCTGTGACAACATAAATGGTGCCCTCGATTGTCAGGCTGGAGATGTAGGCCTCTCGGTACCTCTGGCCACAGCTTTCTCCCATGACAGGGTCTCACAGAGTAGACAGTAGGAAAGCTTCTTCTAACTCCAAAATGTTCATGGTTGTTTTCCTCTGAGGCCTTGGATGTATCACACCCGGCTTCTTCAGGCCAATGACCTACACACAGCAGGCTTATAGAGTTTGGCTTTGCTTTTAATGTGTGTCTTTTGCAGTGACACAGATGTGGGAAGATTTACTTTGACATCCCTGTTCCCTTTCATTTGGTCTTGTCATTCATTTGCCCTGGGGAGATGAAGCAGGTGGACAAGAACAAAGCCACAATCTGGTAATCAGTAGACTTTGTCTCTGGGCCCTGTCTTCTGGAGTACCTCTCCCCTACAGGGCAGGCCTCCCAAGGCTAGGCATAAGTATTCCCACTTGAAACTCCACATATGGGTGACGTTTCGAGGTCATTTGCAGATCAAACACTCCAACATGAAAACCATACAAGCACTACGTGAGTACAGAATAAACACACAGAAAATGTGATTGTTGGAAATCCATGCATGTTCGAGACTATGTCATCAGTCAGTCTTCTGATTCTGAGGGGTCTACCTTTGAAGACACCAACCTAGAATCAAAAATTTCCCTTTCTTCTTTTACCCCCCAAGACATGATCTCATGTACTTCTGGCCATCCTGACCCCAAACTCAATATGTAATTGAGGATGACCTCAAATTTCTGACAGCAACAACAGCAGCAGTAGACACCACCTTAAATCCTCTTGCTTCTACCTCTGGTTTTTAAGGATATGCAACAGCCAGTAGCATAGGCCTTTAATCCCAGCACTTGAGAGGCAGAAGCAGGTGGATCTCCGTGAGTTCAAGGCCAACCTGGTCTACAAAGCCTACAAAGAGAAACCCTGTCTCAAAACACAAACAAAAAACCAAAAAGGATATGCAGGTGTGTGTGCCCATATCTGGTTTATGTGATGCTGGGGATCTAACCAATGGCCTAATTTCTAAATGTTTGGCAACAAACACTCTACCAACTGGGCTACATCTCTGCTCATTCTTTGTTTATTTTGTTACGGTGGTTGAGGCAAGGCCTGTAGCCAAGGCTGACCTTGAACCCTTGAACTCATAGCAATCTTCCAATTTTTTTTTTTTTTTCGAGACAGAGTTTCTCTGTGTAGCCTTGGCTGTCCTGGACTTGCTTTGTAGACCAGGCTGGCCTCGAACTTACAGTGATCCACCTGCCTCTGCCTCCCGAGTGCTGGGATTAAAGACGTGCGCCACCATGCCCGGCTTCTTTTCTTTTTTGATTTTTGTTTGTTTGTTTTTTCCAGACAGGTTTCTCAGTGTTGCCTTAGCTGTCCTGTACTCTCTTTGTAGACCAGGCTAGCCTCAAACTCCCTGAGATCTGCCTGCTTCTGCCTTCTGAGTCCTGGGAATAAAGGTGTGTGCCACCATGCCTGGCTTTAATTTCTTTTTTCAATCCAAACCCAGGCCCCCACGTTTGCCAGGCAGTTCTACCACTGAAGTAGATCAATGTTTTTCAAAAAATAAAAAGTAGGGGCTGGAGAGATGGCTTGGTGGTTAAGACCACTTGTTCTTGTAGAAGGCCTAGGTTAGATTTCTAGCATCCACATGGTGGCTCAGAACCATCCCCAACTCTAGTGCTAGGGATCTCACACCCTCTTCTGACCTCGAAGGGAACCATGTTTACATGTGATGGACATACATACATACAATACATATAAACATAAAATAAAAATAAATACATGTAAAAAATTAAACAAAATTAAAAACAAAATAAACACCTATGACTGTATTGAACATCTACAGATGTTTTCCAAACAATATAGCATAATAACTATTTACATAGCATTTACATTGGATGTTAGTAAGTACCCAGAGGGGATTTAAAGTATACCAGAGAATGTTTGTAGATTAAGTCAAATATCAAGGAATTCTCTACAAAGAGCATCAGTACCTCTGGGTTTGGGTATCCAAGGATATCTTGGCAATATATTTCCCTAGGATGCATAACATCATTTATAAGGGAAGGGGCAGAGCTCAACAGAACACATGATTATTATGCAAGAGGCTCTGAGTTAGGTACCCAGCACTGAAAAAAAATCATTTGTAGTTAGTCACTTGTAACAGTTCTGTACAGGCTCTGGGCCCGCATTTGTGGCACGGCCCCACTGGCATCCACAATGCAGAATGAGCACCCAAGTATTGAAGGGGTATGTGTGCATACGTAATGAAAACAGATCCAACATCTGCTTAGAAATGAGCTTAGAAATGGCTGGAGTAGCTGCAGCTAACATCTGCTGCCACTTATGTTATAGAGTTTGTGACCCCTGGGAAAATACTGTAGGTTCTACTCAATTATAATTAAAAGATTTATTGATTAGCTGCTAGCAGCTAATCTCAGGTGTCCTGAAGGAGGAGTATGGGAAAGGGCCTTTAAAGTGGAAAACTCCAAGAAGGCCTTCAGTATCTACACAAACAAGCAAAAACTAGTCTGTTTTGCCAAGTTAAATGGTTAAAGCAACTCAAAGTGGTATTCAGATATCTACATAAGCAAATTACAAAAGCTAAGAAGAGCAATTAGTCATATCGTAACAAGTAGATGGTCATGGCTGTCCATTTTTGGGTGGAGGTTATTGAGTCAGAGTTACTTGGAATTTACCTTCCAGAGACTAGAGTCAGAGACAAACAGCTAGTGGGTACTAAGATAGATGCTTGGCATAAAATGCAGTTTCTTTAGCCACTACACTTGCATCTCTATATTTGGGACTATTGATATATAATATATGTATATACATATATATACATACATACATACATACACACACATAAATGTGTGCATGCACACACACACACACACATATTATTTATCAGGTTCAACAAATAGTGAATTAAGTTCTTGCTGTACAAGCATGACAAGTGGAGTTCCACGCCACGCACTCACATTGGGAAAAAAAGCCAAGCCAGGCCAGGCCACACACACCCACAGTCCCAGATGATCCCAGGGCCTTACTGGTTAGCCAGACTAGCTCACCAGGGAGCTCCTGGTAGTGTGAGAGATTGTTGCCAAAAACATGGAGCAGGGTGACGGAGGAAGACATCCGACCTGGACCTCCAGTGTACATGGATGGCACACATGAGCATCAAACCTGTTGAATTTCTCATCTGGGAAATAAAGAAAACATCTGTTTAGAACCACTCAGAGTGCTATAGGATTGAGATGGGTTTGGTTTGTTCATGGTCTCCTGAAAATGGAACCTCGGGCTTCACCCATGCTGGGCGAGTGCTCTACCACTAAAGTTATGTTCCCAGACCCAGTAATTTTTGTTGTTGTTTTGTTTTGTTTTTAGACAGAGTCTCATATGGTCCATGTTCTCCCAAAACTTGATCTGGAGCCAAGGATGACCCTGAACTTCTGATCCTCCTGTCTTCAGCTCCCAAGTGCTGGGATGTGCCACAAAGGCCCAAAGTGCCTCCTATATTGCCAGTCCCTAGTAACTCTTTTCTGTTCCTCTCTTTTTCTTTCTTTCTCAAAACAGTCTCATGCTGTAGCCAGGTTGATCTAGAACTCTCTTTATCCTTGCCTCTCCCTCCGAAGTGCTTAGATTGCAGGCACTTATACCATCAAACCAAACTAACTTAACTAGTTCTATCATGATCGATCTTCTGTTTTACGTTGTAAATAAAACAGAAGACAAATTAAACAAGCATAAACAACTTTTTTGTCTAGCCATCTTGTATTAAATAGCAGTATGGCTGCATAAGAAAGAGCCTAGGAAAGTTAATTTAAGTTCTGAATAGGAGAATATCTTTGTAGGTTCAGTTTTGTTGTAAAATCTAGCAACAACAAAAATAATGGAGCTGCTAAAAAGAACTTTAATATGCTTTAAAATTAGATGTTTATAATTCATATATGAATTGTTACTAAGTATAGTATGCTCAGAATATCAGAACATAATTTATTCTTGAAAGTAATTTAAAGAGTAACTTTATGCATATAGTTTATACTATTATTTGATTAATAGAAGGGAAAAGGTAAACTTTTACTAAAGCTTTGGCCAAATTGTCTCAAATTTCAAATAAGCCTATCAAAACTAGTGATGTCACAGGATGGTTTTACTCTGATGTGGAGTTATCTATTGCCACTATATCCTTGGAAAATTGGTGGAATTTTACTTTACCATTTACTTATTATAAATAATGGGAAAATTTCACTGGAGTTTTTGACCCTATAAATAACATAATGTTCCTTTTTTAAAAATTTGAGACCAAGATCAAATACTTTTTTTCACTTATAATTCCCTTTGAAACAATCCATTATACTTTAAGCTTAATTTTTTTCTTTCCATTTTGGCTTTTTGAGACTGAGTCTGTGTTATAGAATTCTAGCTAGCTGGAACTCCTATGTAGACGAGGATGATGGCCTTAGACATGCACCTACTTCTATGTCCCAAGTACTAGGATTAAAGGTGTGCACTGTCACACCTGGCCCATATTTTTCTTTTCTTTTTTTTAAGTATAGCTTTTTAATTTACTATTGTGTATGTGGAAAGGGTGTGAGACATCTGTGTATGTGGGCATGTGCCATAGTGCGCACGCAGATGTCAGACGACAACTTCATAAAAACTGACAATTCTGTTCTTTCACCCTGGGCTGAGTTCAATCCTTAGGATCTGCACAATGGAGGAGAGACTCACTTCCTGCAATTTGTCCTCTGACCTTCACATGTATGTTGTGGCACATGTGTACATGTACACACACATACACAGAGAGAGAGACAGACAGACAGACAGACAGACAGACAGATACACAGAGGCAATACACAAATTTTAAAAGTAAATTTAAAAAAATAAAAGAAAAAATTGTTCTGATACAAACATAGAGGTCAGAGGACAACTTGCAGGAGCCAGTACTCTCCTCCCACCATTGGGCATTGACCTGGAAACTTCACTCATGTTATCAAGCTTGGTTGCAAGTGCCTTTACCCACTGAGCTTTTTTTTTGTTTGTTTTGTTTTTTTGATACAGGGTTTCTCTGGGTTGCCTTGGCTGTCCTAGACCAGGCTGGCCTCGAACTCACAGCGATCCACCTGCCTCTCTCTGCGTCCTGAGTGCTGGGATTAAATGTGTGCGCCACCATGCCTGGCTCACTGAGCTATTTTTTTTTTTTTTTTTTTTTTTTAATGGTTGTGAGCCTAGCCTTTAATGGCTGAGCCATCTCTCCAGCCCCACTGAGCTATTTTTTAAAGATTTTATTTATTTATTTATTTTAGTTTTTCGAGACAGGGTTTCTCTGTGTAGTCTTGGCTGTCCTAGACTCTCTTTGTAGACCAGGCTGGCCTTGAACTCTGCCTCTGCCTCCGGAGTGCTGGGATTAAAGGCGTGTGCCACCATGCCTGGCACAATGTTATTTATTTTTATTTTATGTGCAGAAGTGTTTTGTTTGCATGAATGTATGTGTACCATGTGCATGACTAGAAGTGTCAGGTTCGCCAGAGCCGGAGTTACAGACAGGATCTGCAGTATGGATTCTGCGAACTGAATCTGAGTCCTCTAAAAGAGCAGCAAGTGCTGGTAACTGATGAGCCATCTCATCTTTTTTTTTTTTTTTTTTAAGGCAGATCAGGGAATGTATTTCTGTCTCAAGTAGAGGAGGAAAAGATCCCTCAAGAGTTAGCTGGAACCTAAAAGTTCTCCACCCTCTCACTCTCAGCAATGACCTCATCTCCTCTCCTTATCTGGCAGAAATCCCCTACTCCGCTCTATCAGTGTCTCTCCCTCCCTATCACCTGGCCTGGAGCTTCCTGTTGTTTTCACACAGAGAGGCTTCTTGTTTGCTTTCAAGACTCCATCTCCAGTTGTATCTCTACTCCCCATCTCTGGGCTGTCAAAACCATCCCCACTTGTGTGTTTCTCTCTCTGTGACATGTTTCCTTCCTAGGCTCAGCAGCTCTTAAACACTGTCAGCATGCCTACAGCTATATGATGGCACTGACACTGCTTACAAAAAGACTATTTGTCACAGGCAGAGTGTCAAATCCACTGGGGCTCTGCACTCCTTGCTGGGCTTCCTAAGAGCCTTGGAGACCCTAGAAGTTCTCCACCCTCTGATGTGGTCCCTGTGTTGCTCTCATTCTAATACTAATTCTCACTACTTAAATCTAAGAAGTTTCTGTTTTTCTTGATTTATTTTATTTTTAAATTTGTATTTTAGGTATAAGTGTTTTGTTTGCATATATATCTGTGCACCATGTGCATACAGTGCCCACCGAGGTTGGAAAAGGGCATTGATTGTGAGCTGCCGTGTGGTTGCTGGGAATAGAAACTGAGTCCTCTAGAGTAGCCAGTGCTTTTAACCACTGTTCCATCTTTCCAGAACCTTCTTTTCTTTTCTTTTTCTTTCCTTTCTTTTCTCTTTCTTTCTTTTACCTTCCTTCCTCCTTCTTCTTTGAAAGCATTCTTGCCTTGTCGCTACGGCCGTCTTGCTTCTTCAGTCTGCTTCCAGCGTGCGTCCCTGCTCCCTGCTCATTACTCTTCCTCTCTGCCTCCTCTTTACCTGCCTTACTTCAGCTTAATGAATACTCCAGGACTGAATTGTAGCTCTGTGGTAGAGTTCTTGCTGAGTATGTGTGCACAGGCCCCGTGTTCTATCAGCAGTACGATTCAAGCAGCACATACCTTTGATCACAGCACTGAGGAGGCAGAGGCAGAGGCATGCAGAGCTCTATGAATTCAAGGGCAGCCTGGCCTACAGAGTGAGTTCTGGGACAGTCAAAGGTACACAGAAAAACCCTGTCTCGAAAAACCAAACTGAACCAAACTAATTAACCAACCAACCAACCAACCGCCCAATCCAAATCCTTTCTTACACGGTTTCCTTCTTTTCATAGTTATTTCTTTATCCTTTTGAATATTCTAAGGCATTTTTAGAAAAGTAAATAAATATTCATTTTATACATGTGTCAGTGTTTTGCCTGTCTGTATGCTTGTGTACCACATGTGTATATTGCCTATGGAGGCCAGAAGAAGGCAACAGGTCTCCTGTGATTGGAGTCCTAGAGGGTTGTGAGCCTCCATGTGGGGCTGAGTGTTGACTCTAGCTCCTGTGAAAGAGCAGTCAGTGTTCTTAAACCTCCAAGCCATATTTCTCCAGCTGCTCTAAGCTACTTTTAATGATTTATCATTATTAATTTTACTTATTTGTCTTTGTGTTGATATATGCGCATGTGTGGGAGTGTTCATAAGGCCAAAGTTGTCACGTACTTCCAGAGTTGGAGTCACAGGTGCTTGTGAACAGCCCCACATGGGTGCTGGGAATTGAACTTGGGTCTTCTGAAAGAGCACTGTGCACTCATGAGTACTGTGCCATCTGTCCAGCCACCTTAAGCTACGTTTAAAAATATTTAAAGTATATTTTATTGTATTATTTTATGTGTATGGGTGTTTTGCCTATATGTATATCTATGTACCATGTGAATACTTGGTACTCAGGGAAGCCAGAAGAGAGCACTGGATCCCCTGGAACCACAATTATAGACAATTATGAGGCACCACATGGGTGCTGAGAAAAGAACGCCAGCCTCTGGAAGAGCATCCAGTGTTTGTTTATTTTGTATCTAGTATTCTGTCTGTGTGTATGCCTGCAGGCCAGAATAGGGCACCAGATCTCATTATACATGATTATGAGCCACCATGTGGTTGCTGGGAAAAGAGCTCCAACCTCTGGAAGAGCAGCCAGTGTTTGTTTGTTTGTTTGTTTGTTTATTGATTGATTTTGTATATAGTGTTCTGTCTGCATGTGTGCCTGCAGGACAGAAGAGGGCACCAGATCTCATTATAGATGATTATGAACCACCATATGGTTGCTGGGAATTGAACTCAGGACTTTTGGAAGAGCAGCCAGTGTTCTTAACCTCTGAGTCATTCCTCTATGCCCTAAAAAAGATTTTTTTAAAGGAGGTGAGGGTGTAGTTCAACTGGTAGAGTATTAGTGTAGCATGAACAAAGCCCTGGGCTCTCTCCCAGCACACCATAAACCGGGCACAATTCTGCATGTCTGTAATAGCAAAAACCCAGGAGGTAGAGGCAAGAAAGTCAGAAGTCTAAGGCAATCCTCAGCAGCATAACAAGTTTGATGTCAGCCTGGCGTAGGTGAGAGCCAGTTATTTCAGTCATTTAATTTCACGTGGATAGAATCTTGATTGAAAGTTTGGATTTTGTCTGTTGTCTTTATATATTCTTCATTTCCCTTTTTTTTTTTTTTTTTTTTTTTTTTTTTTTTTGAGACAGGGTCTCTCTGTGTAGCCTTGGCTTAGTAGACCAGGCTGGCCTCAAACTCACAGTGGGCCACCTGTCTCTGCCTCCTGAGTGCTGGGCTCCATTTCCTTTCAATAGAATTTTTATGTTCACGTATTTGTTTTTGCCTAGTGATGAGTGGAGTCATTTCTTGTTTTGGCCATGTGACAATGAAATCTGTATCTAGTCTTCATCTGTTTCTGGGCTTCTCAAATCTGTGAGCTCGCCAGAAAGATAAATGATCTTGTATGCTGCCAATGAGGTGATTTATCCAATAGGTTAGCTTCTCCTTAGATAGCTTTAAGGTTGGGAGTAGTCACTAGGAAGAATGAGGCCTGATTAGAACGAAGACTTCCATCCCACCCCTTTGCCTCCAAAACTGGGCTAATGAGTATGAAGTGGGTCACCAGTAACCAAATATTGAATCAATCATGCCTATGTATTGAAGTGTTCGTTAAAAACTCAGAGAGAGAGGGAAAAAAAGGTAATTAAAAAAAAAAAAAAAAAACTCAAAGAGAGTGTCTAGAAGCTTCTGGGTGACTGGACCCATGGAATTCTCTGTATTCCTGTGTATGTCTTCCATCTAGCCCCTCATCTATATCCATCTATTACTGGTAAAGGGTAGGAAAGTGCTTCCTTGAGTTCTGTCAACCACTATGACAAGAACAGGAATATAGGAACCCTGACTTACATCCTGTGTTGGTCAGAAGTTCCCACTGCAACCTGGAGCTCAAAGGTGGCATCTGACTACGGCATACACTTTTGGGACTGAAACCAACCTGTGGGATCGGTCACTAGCCACATGGAGGCAGTGCCAGACTGAATGAAAGAACAGCTAGCTAGTGTATACTGGAGGGAGAAATGATTGGTTTGTGGAAAAAATCTGGCCTCAGAATGAAGGACTGTGAGATGACTCAGCAGGTAAATGCACTTGCATTCATGCATGAAGCATGGAACCTGAGTTCCATTCCTGAAACCCTGAACGGACTCCTGCAAATTGTCCTCTGGCTGCCACATGTGTGGTGTAGAGCATACCTACACACACGCCATCATCATCATCTTCATCACCACCATCACCATCATCATTATCATAACAACAACAACGATGACGACAGTGTATTGGGTGGTTTTGTGTGTCACCTTGACACAAGCTAGAGTCATAGAGAGGAAGGAGACTCAGTTGAGGAAATGCCTCCATGAGATTAGTGATCAATCGGGGAGGGTCCATCCCACTGTGGGTAGTGTCATCCCTGGGCTTGTGACCCTGGGTTATATAAGAAAGCAAGCTGACCAAGGCATGAAAAAACAAGGCAGTAAGCAGCACCTCTCTTCCATAGCCTTTGTATCAGCTCCTGTCTGCAGGATCCTGTTCTGACTTCCTTTTAGTGGCAAACAGCAATGTGGAAATGTGAGCCAAGTAAATCCTTACTTCCTCAATTTGTCAGGAGGATTTTGTCGAAATAGAAACTCTAACTAAGACAAACAGTGGTAGTAATAATAAAAATGCTGGGCATGGTGGTGCATGCTTTTAATCCCAGCACTTGGGAGGCAGAGGCAGGCAGATCGCTATAAGTTCGAGGACAGCCTGGTCTACAAAGCGAGTCCAGGACAGCCAGGGCTAGAAGAGAAATACTGTCTCATAACAAACAAACAAACAAACAAAAAACAAAAAGAAAGAAAGAGGTATCAAACACACACCTTCTTGAAGCTTAACCCCTGATGATGAGGAGAGCTGACCAGTTATTAAATGCATACACACATTGACTGCTGCTGCTGCTGAGCATGGCTTTCATGTCCCCTTTGTACAGAGGGGGAAACTGAGCCCCTGAGTTCAGTGACTTGTTCAAGATCCCATAGATGAACAGGGTCAGAACAAGACTAGAATGCACAACTGGCCTCAAATAGATTCATAAAATATAAATGCCTATAACCTTTAAGCCTCACCTCTAGCTCCACCTGCCCAAGGACCGAAAGCTTCCTGGAATGCTGGGGCTGTTCATGTGATATAACAAGCCAATGTTTGTTCAGTAGACAAGGTTGGTTGCTCCAACTGCACAGGATGTGCTTGATCACACTTGATGGGAGGTACATAGACAGGAAGTATATCAGGATGTATGTTTCCCCTGATTGGACAAAGACAGGAAGTATGCAACCTTGTGGAGTTTGCCTTTATAAGCACCTGACTAATGCAATTCAGGGCCATTCTCTGGGAGTTTGAACTTTGGACCTGACTAGTATCCATCATCCTGGCCAGTATTGAATAAAGCTTGCTTCAAATCTGGTTCAAAAATTGTGATAGTGAGCCAGGTGTGGTGATGCACACAGGTGCCTCTGTGAGTTTGAGGCCAGCCTGGTCTACAAAGCAAGTCTAGAACAGCCAAGGCTACACAGAGAAACTCTATCTCAAAAAACAAAACACACACACACACACACAAATGTGACGGTGGTATTATTCTCACCCTGTGGGATTAATAGTAAAATTGTAGATATGAGCCACCATACCTGGGTCAAAATAGTTTGTTTTATCATTTTGTACATATTGTTCTCAAACCCTTTTGAGCTTTATTTTATGCTGAAATTCTGAGTTTTCTCTTTCAAAAGAGTAACACTGGGATGGAGAGATGACCCCAGTGGTTAAGAGCTCTACTCTTTCAGAAGACTCAGATTCACATTTCAGCACCCACATGGCAGTTCACAACCACATGTAACTCTGTATATCTGACCCCCTTTTTTGTTTACCATGGGCAACTGGCATACATGTGGTTTATGTACCTGTAGGTAAAAATGCCTGTACAAGTAAAATTGTTGAAAGGGTAATATTGAAAATGGTAGTGCTCTATTGATCCATATAGATACACACAGAATTTCTTCTCACAATCAAAGTTAAATTCCAGGTGACCTCATCACTATCCCTGAGGAAAACTGCAATGCATAATTGGGAGCATCATATACCAGTACTTTAATGTTTCCTATTTCCACCTGTAACTCATATTTTAAAAACATAATTTTAAAAAATGATCTGGGCGTGGTGGTGCATGCCGTTAATCCCAGCACTTGGGAGGCAGAGGCAGGTGGATCTGTGTGAGCTGAAGGTCAGCTTGGTCTGTATAATGAGACCTTGTGTGGAAAAAGAAATTATTTGTGAAAGAGAGAGAGAGAGGAAAAGACAAAGATTTCTCATTGAATTCTACCCCCTTTTGTTTTGCTTTTTCTTTTTTTGTGAGACAGGGTTTCTCTGTGCAGCCTTGCTTGGTCTGCACTCTCTTTTTAGACCAGGCTGGCCTTGAACTCACAGAGATCCGCCTGCTTCTGCCTCCCAAGTGCTGGGATTAAAGGTGTGCACTGGAATTTTCTTTGAGGCAGGGGCATTGAAGCCCAGGCTGGCATGGAACTCACATATAGTGAGGTTGGCAAATAATTTACAGAGGATCCTCCTGCCTCATCCTTCAGTAGTTGGGAATGAAGGTACGTCATCATGACCATTACTGAAGGACTATTTTAAATCAGCCTGGTTTACAAAGTGAGTACAAGACAGCCAAGGCTTCACAGAGATACCCTGTCTTGAAAAACCAAAACCAAAAAATAAAATAAAATTTGTTGCTAAAAATCATATGAAACATTTTTCACCTACTTCAGAGAAACCCTCTCTCAATACCTCCTCCACTCCCCAGTTTTAAAAAGGTGAAATTTCATTGGCTTTTAAAAAAGATTTATTATTATGTATACAGTGCTCTGCCTGTACATACACCTGGACACCAGAAGAGGGCACCAGATCACATTAAAGATGGTTACGAGGCACCATGTAGTTGCTAGGAATTGAACTCAGGACCTCTGTCAGTGTTCTTAGCCTCTGAGCCACCTCTCCAAGTCCATATGTTGGCTTTTAAGAAAGCATACCAAGCAAGCACTATCTCAGGAATGTGTAAATGCTGTAATCTCATTTCCTTGCTTCCTTAAAAGAATGAAGAGTGATTTAGCTGATGTCAGGATCTAAAGACACCTAGGACAAGAGACTCACTCAGAACCTGTGGCTCTTCCCACACCTCTCACCCTGCCCTTACCCTAAGCCTCTTCAGCCCAGGGGCTTCCCTTCCCTTCCCTCATCTTCTCTTTCCTATAGAAAACTGCCATCTCAACCGTGGATCTCTTGGTTGACTTGTTCTCTCTTCTCTTTCTCTTTTGCCAGGCCCCCTCCACTGTCATGGTCTAGTTCAGTCTGGACCCTTCCAGAAAACTCTGGATGAACAATTCCTTATGTCTAAATAAAATCCTTCCCCTCAACCATACCTTTGAACAGCCATGGCCACGTTTTCATTCAATTGAAATCTCCTTTGGAGAGTAAGCCTTGAGAAGACACTGAGTCTTCTACCAGTTGACTTGCAGGCCTACAGAGGTGGTCTTCAGGGCTCTCATGTTTGTCATAAAGAGCATAAACTTGAGTGTGGCATATTCAAAGTGATTGCAGTACAGTCACAGTATCTCCTCTTGGCTGTTTGTCAATAGAATTGCTATTTGAATACATCTGTAATTTTGTCCTGATCCTGCCTTTCAGTATGGCCAGGAACAAATCCCTTAGCAGGATGTGGCATTGTACACCAGTACTTCAGTATTTGGAAGGTGGGGGCTGGAGGATCAGGTCATCCTTGGCTACATATCCAGTTCTAGGCTGACTACATGAGATCCTGTCAAAACAAACAATTAAAGTATACCCCTCACTTAGAAATATCTTCCACTGGTGTTGCATTAACAGCAGCCCCTGCACCATACTACATATAATTATTACCACAAGCTGTACCTAAAAGTCAGGTTTTGTAACTGAATCTTCAGTGAAGATCTGGGCAAAGGTGAAGAGAAACAGCTTTGGAGTCAGGAACACTCAAATCTAAACCCCAGTTACACCATTTATTAGCTGGGTGACATTTGGCAAGTTGCTCAGCCTCTCTGAACATCACATTTCTTTGGTGTAAAAGCAGGACAGAAAAGACTTCTTTACAAATAGGGCATGGTGGAGTATGTGTTTAATCCCAGCACTTGGTAGGCAGAGACAGGTGGATCTCTGTGAGTTCAAGCCTGGTCTACAAAGTGAGTCGAAGACATCCAGGGCTATTACACAAAGAAACCCTGTCTTGAAAAACCAAAAAAAAAAAAAAAGACTTCTTTATTGGACTCACCATATAGTGCAGGCTGCCCTTGAGCTCAAAGAAATCTTACTGCTTAGATCTCCCAAGGGTTGGGGTTATAGGTATAAGCTTACCCTTTTCTCCTCACTACAGGTGCTAGGTAGGGATGATTGGATGGCCATTGTGACTTCTTTCTGTGCTGAACATCTAAACCTGCCTGCTTATGCCCACAGCATCTCCCTAACAGCTCAATTCCTTTTGTACCAATCTGCTCAGAGAGACTTTGATTTCCACCAAATCTTTCTTGCCCTGTTGCGTGTAGCCCTGGGTTTCCTTTCTGACCCTGTACTGACATGCGTCCTGTCTTGCAGCTGGAATGTCAATCTGGGAACAGCTTGACAACTGTAATTTACCACAGACCAGAGACAAACACATGGGTCATACCATGAAAGGGGCCTGAAGGAAAGGCTAGAACTCCCGTTGTTGGCTATTTCGAGTGGAGAAATTCTGATCCACTAATGAGAACTGGATACAGTGGAAGGATGACCCGTGATGATGATGTTTATTCAACAGTTGGCCATGGCTCAACAAAATGAAACCTTAGCTGTCTGATTAAAGGCTTGTCTAGGCAAGTCTTCAAATGATTTAATTATTTTATTCACAGGTCTTAGATCAAATTAGAGACAAGGCAAGGACTGCAAGACAGATGTCATGATAGAGTAGATTTTTATCAGAAAATCATCAAGAGCCACTTAGCATGTTGTTCTTCTTGACTCTATGTTTTAGGGCAGACAGGCTGTTCATACACTACCTGGGTTGTTTTTCATCTGTGGTAGAACCAGTCAAGAAACCAAGGGTTTCGAGTCAGTCAACACAGTAATGAAATGGATCTATGATTCTCTTTGGTTAGTTTTTGTTTCAGACAAGGTTTCATGCAGCCCAGGCTGATTTTGAACTCACTGTGTAGTTGATGTTGTCCTTGACTTTCTGATCCTACTGCTTTCACCTCCCAATTGTATCATGTACCACCATGCCTGGCTGTAAGTGAAGTTTATAAGCAGCACTGAGGAGTGGAGGGAGGAGGAAGGTAGTGTCCCTATGACATTCAGAAGTCTCTGCAGAGAAGACACTATGCTGTATGAGACATAAACCCATTTTGTGTCCTGTCCACATGTAAGACCCACCCCACCCCCACTATATGTAAGTTCCCAGGTTTGGGAACTTAGATTCTACTTAGATTCTAAATTTTTTTAAATTTATTTTTTTTTAAGGCAGGGTTTCTTTGTCTGTCCTGGCTATCCTGGAACTCTCTTTATAGACCAGACTGTCCTCAAATGGACAGAAATTCACCTGCCTTTGCCCCCTGAGTGCTGAGATTAAAGGTGTGTGCCATCACACCTGGCTTAGATTCTGAATTTTATTTTATTATTCTGAGAAAAGCTCTGGTGTAACCCCCAGGATGGCCTTGAACTTGTTACATAGCTCTGATTCTTCTGCCTTTGTCTTCCATAATGCTGAGACTACAAATGTACACTTAGGCATCTAGTTTACATGGTGCTGGGGTAATGTATGAACTTCATGTATGCTAGACAAGCAATCTACCAACTAAGCTACATTTCCAGCTCTACTTTATTTATTTGTTATTTATACAGAATCTAATATTGCTCAGGGTATTCTTGAACTCACTTTGTAGGCAAGGCTAGCCTTAATCCCTGCAATCTTTTGTGACAACCTCCTAAATACTGGGATCACAAGCTTGAAGCACCAAACTCAAGTAGATTCTAGATATGTTTAACATTTCTTTCTTTCTTTCTTTCTTTCTTTCTTTTTCCTTCAGATCAGGGTTTCTCTGTGTAGCCTTGGCTGTCCTGGACTCTCTTTGTAGACCAGGCTGGCTTTAAGCACACAGAGATCCACCTGCTGCTGCCTTTCGGAGTACTGGGATTACAGGCATGTGCCACCGCACCCGGTGTACATTTCTAAATTATAGGAACATTTAAAGTTATTGATGCTCTTTTTAAAAACCACATGTTGCCGGGTGGTGGTGGCAGCGCACACCTTTAATCCTAGCACTCGGGAGACTGAGGCAGGCAGATTGCTCGCTGTAACTTTGAAGCCTCAAAACATCAAGCATAGCTCTCTAGAATTTAGCCCATAGGGAGGACACTTTTAGGCCATTTCCAGCTTGATGTATCTATGTTATGCAGCCAAAGTGCCAAATAGGTGTTTCTTAGGTTTGTTTTGTGTATTTCTTTAAATTTCAGAACAAAGTCAAAATGACATAGTGATGTTTTTCTATGCTATGTTCTCAGGCTCCAAATTATTTTTAACTTAGCACAGCCTTAAATTGAGGAAGAGGAGAATAACAAGAAAGCTACATAATAACTAAATATGCAATATATACATAAAATGGAATATTATTAAAAGAAAATACCATCATTTGACTGTATGGATAAACCCAAGATTATTTTGTAAAGTAAAATAAGCCAATCACAAAAAGAGAAATATCACATAACTTATCCCACTTATCTGAGATACCCAGAGCCTTTAATTTCACAGACAGAAAGTAGAGCAGTAGTTGCCAGTGACTGAGGAAAGAAATGGACAGTTTGTGTTTACGGAAACAGATTTCTGGCTGTGGGTGCCAGTGAAAGATGCCTGGTGCTAAGAATGTATTTAAGGGCCAATGAGGTGGCTTAACAGGTAAAGGTGCTTGCTACATGGGTCTAATGATGGGGGTTCAATTCCCAGATCTCCAAAAGATGTCACTTGACTCCACATGTAGCATGTATAAGCTTGTGTTCACATACTCATCCATATAACTAACACACACACACACACACACACACACACACACACACACACACACAATCAATTTTGGGGCTGAAGAGATGGCTCAGAGGTTAAGAGCACTAGCTGCTCTTCCAAAAGTCCTGAGTTCAATTCCCAGCACTACATGGTGGCTCATGGCCATCTATAATGAGATCTGGTGCTCCCTTTTGGTGTTCAGGTGTACATGGAGGCAGAACATTATATACATTATTTTTAAAAGAATGTATTCAGTACCATAAATTATAGAGATTGGTTAAGATGCTTGTTTTGGCTTTGAAATTTTACAATTGAAAAAAAAATGAAAAAATAAAAGTAAGAGGCAGGTGGATATTTGTGAGTTCGAGGCTAACCTGGTCTACAAAGTGAGTCCAGGACATCCAAGGATACACAGAGAAACCCTGTCTCAAAAAACAAAAACAAAAGCAAAAGAAAGAAAGAAACAAAGAAAGAAAGAAAGGTTGAAGATATAGTTCAGGGTTAGCATGTGCAAGGTCCTTAGTAGGTCCTAGCACAGGGTGTGCAAGGTCCTTAGTAGGTCCTAGCACAGGGTAGAGGCTGTGGGGTAAAGAGGATAAACTGAGAGAGGTGTTGCTTTCTGGCTTCGACAGGGACAAACTGAATGCTTCCAGGGAGCTGTTGGGCCCTGTGGTCCTGTGAGTTCCCAGCAGAGAACTCAGGGTTCTTGCCGCTCTCCAGCATTTCCAATTCCATTCTTCTATAACCTCAGCATTCTCCATGTTATACCCTGGGAAATCCTTCAGAGTGACATGTTTTCTGAATTTAATGTTGACATGTTATTTCCTTTCTAAGAACATGTGAACTAGAGAACAAAATTAATTCTCCAAAATAGTCCTTCAGAACTTACCAAAATGAGCTATGAAGTCCATTTTATTGGCTTTTTCAAGAACACACTGGTGTGATTGACCTTCTTTAACCAGGAATTCAATCCTGGCTGTCCTCCTGGCTTTTGCCTGTGCAAACCCAGCTAGACATGAGTCACATCAACCACTGTCCAAAGACATTCATAGCAGCACAAGGCCTCCGGGACTAGCAAAGAGAAAATACAGCCTTTGAAGCTGCATCTCAGAAGGCAGAGTCCTAATCAGGAACAGTGTAAAGAAGTCAATTTCAGTAGAAAACTGTCCACAGTTCAGTGTAGGCTTGCCTGTGCTAACTAGTCCCGAGGGCTCTTTCACTCATCAAAGTTACTATGTCCAAAATAGATAAGGATCGTTTTTATCTTAGACAAAATCAAAACCCAAAAAGCGACTTTATAATCAGGTTTAAGGGAAGCATCGTATAGTGAGGGCATCTGTTGGGCCAATGGGTAGATAGAGGTAAATCTCATGATTCACTCAAAGCCAGAACAGAACTTAATGATGGCATAAGCACTGCCCTCCTCCCCACGCATGGGTTTCCTGCTTTCCCAACCGAGGATGGTCTTATCCCTGTTCCCCTTCTAGTCTCGTTTCTCTCCCACCTTTCCCTTTTGCTCCCCTTTTCAGATATTCCCTGGGCATATGAACTCTTTTTCATATAATGACCCAGCAATCCAAATTCAAAATTTAGTCTTTCATTCCATGATAAAAAAAAAACAAAATCTAAAATGAAACATCGAAATTTATTCTTGAACACACTAGAATTTTCAGGTCTGAAATGCCTTGAGAAAGTTCCTAGAGAAATATATATTTTGACATAAATCAACAGGCCTAAGCAGCTTGAGGGATGGTCTCCATTGGTAAATGACTGAAGCAGAGATTAAAATCCGGTTTTCCCGAAATCTAAATCCTTAGCTTCATGCAATGGCACTAGCACCTCTATCCTGTACAAAGCACTTCCCAGGAAGGAGACTGAGCCAAGCAATGGGGCAGTTTCTGTGTCTCCTTATTCATGTTAAATCCAAGGATCTTCCTTCAGGTCTGACTATTAAGTGGCAGATGTAGGGCTTATGCTCTTGTTCCTTCGGGCATCTGCCTTCCACAGGGCCTCCTTAGGTGTCTCCACACTTGTATTTTAAGATTAGAGCTGCAGCAAGCAACCTCTGTAGAGGTAGAGGCGGGTGGATCACTGTGAGTTCACGGCCAGCCTGGTCTACAAAGTGAATCCAGGACAGCCAAGGACATAGAAGCTACACAGAGAAATCCTGTCTTGAAAAAAAAAAAAAAAAAAAAGAGGGATCCAAGATGGCGGCGAGCAGTGTGGACCGCGTTTGGAGGCTCCAGTGAACAATTCAGGGAATTGCACAGATTTCTGAGCCAGGAACACCGAGGTCTGAACATCACGGCAGCAGGAGTGCTCCACGGTTTGGAGGGACCAGGGTGCGGAGGACCTGCGTGCCCCTGCACACGGGAGGAGCGTGGTTTTTCTCTGATCGGAGCGGCAGCGGTAGAGGCGGCAGCACCAGCGGCACCAGCAGTGGCGGCTGAGGTTTGCAGCTCATAGCCTTCCGGTGGAGGCGATTGGTGTGGTGGCTGGTGGGAATTGCTGCGGGAGAGGGGACTCGGGGCAGGATTTGGGTCGCGTGGAGCCTTTGGACCCAGATTGGACTCGGCGGACAGTTCGGCCACAGAGTCCCGGGTATTGGCCCGGCCCAGCAAACAATTCTGCCTGAGGCACTAACTCAGCGTAGCCATAGCTCCCCTGCTGTGGCGCAGGCTTAGTTGAGCACGCTGCTCCACACTAGGCACTACCTCAGCTCAGCGGCAGCTCCCCTGCGGTGACACAGTCTGGGCGGAGCACTTGGTTTCACCACAGGCGCTAACTCAGAGCAGCCGCAGTTCTCCTGCTGTGGCGCAGGCTTGGTGACGTGCTCGGTTCCATCCTAGGCACCACCTCAGCTCAGCGGCAGCTCCCCTGCGGGGACACAGTGCGGGCGGAGCACTTGTTCCACCACTGGCGCTAACTCAGAGCAGCCGCAGTTCTCCTGCTGTGGCGCAGGCTTGGTGACGTGCTCGGTTCCATCCTAGGCACCACCTCAGCTCAGCGGCAGCTCCCCTGCGGGGACACAGTGCGGGCGGAGCACTTGTTCCACCACTGGCGCTAACTCAGAGCAGCCGCAGTTCTCCTGCTGTGGCGCAGGCTTGGTGACGTGCTCGGTTCCATCCTAGGCACCACCTCAGCTCAGCGGCAGCTCCCCTGCGGTGACACAGTGCGGGCGGAGCACTTGTTCCACCACTGGCGCTAACTCAGAGCAGCCGCAGTTCTCCTGCTGTGCCACAGGCTGGACAGAGCTCTCGGTTCCACCAGCTCTAAGACTCTGGTTGGTCACAGTGTACAGTTTGAATCCAGAATTCCTGGCTGAGATTGGTGGTCAGTTCGGGCCCTGAGTCAATAACTGACCACAGCACGCGCTTTGGGCCAAAAGGCCCTAGTGGAGCTTGGTGCGTAGTCCCAGCCCAAAAATTCTGGCTGGGCCCTGTGTGCATTTTGGGCCCAAAATCCCTAGCTGAGCTTGGCAGACGGTTCTGGCCCTGAGAATCTAGCTGAGTTCTGCCCATGGTTCGGTCCCAGTGCTCCTGGCTGGACTTGGCAGGGAACACAGAAGGCTGAGGATACCTTGGCCTGACCCAACGCTCATTCAGAGACCCAGAACAATTGCAGGATCCACAGCAGAGAGGGACTGAGGATCACTGGCTGTGAGAGACCAGAACAACAGGGCTAACCTCCTAACATCCACACCAGTGAAGCTTTGAGCTCGCAGCCTAGGGAAATCGTAAGAAAACAAGTGAATCTATCGTCAGACACCCTCCATTCAACTCTGGAAGCTACCCAACAAAAACAAAGACGGCAAGATGTCTAAAGGACAACGAAAAAGCATACGCAAAAAACCCCAAAACAACATGGCGTCTCCAGTTTCCAGCTATCCCAAAGAAAACCACCCAGAGAACTCAAATACAATGGAAATACAAGAAAATGACCTCAAATCCTTAGTAATGAGGATGATAATGGAGGAAACAAATAAAATTCGTAATCAAATGCAGGAAGACGCAGACAAACAGGTGAGAGACATAAAAGAAGCACATAGAGTGGAACTGGAAAAATGGCAGGAAAATGCAAACAACCAGATGAAAGAAATAACTAAAACGGTTCAAGCTCTGAAGACCTATAAAGAGGCAATGGAAGAAACTCAGGAATATACAAAAAATCAGATGAAAGAAATCAAAAAATCAGTTCAAGATCTGAAAATGAAAATAGGTTCAATGATAAACACACAGACAGAAGAAAAACGAGAATGTGAGACCTCAGAGAAGAAGGCGAGCAACACAGAGGTGAGCTTTTCTAACAGAATCCAAGAGATGGAAGAACGAATCTCAGGGCTAGAAGATACAATCACAGATATTGAATCAACCATTAAAGAAAATGCCAAATCTGGAAAACTCCTGACACAAAACATCCAAGAAATTAAGGACACCATGAAAAGAAGAAATCTGAGGATAATAGGCATTGAAGAAAGAGAAGACATCAGACTCCAGGGCCCAGAAACTATTCTCAACAAAATCATAGAAGAAAATTTCCCCAATCTAAAGAAAGAGATGCCTATAAACATACAAGAGGCCTACAGAACACCAAATAGAATTGACCAGAAAAGAAAAACTGCCCGCCACATAATAATCAAAACACAAAACATGCAGAACAAAGAAAAAATATTAAAAGCTGCAAGGGAAAAGGGCCAAATAACATTTAATGGTAAACCTATCAGCATTACACCTGACTTCTCAGCAGAGACCATAAAAGCCAGAAGGGCCTGGACAGAGATCCTGCAAACCCTAAGAGACCACAGATGCCAGGCCAGACTACTTTACCCAGCAAAATTATCAATAACCATTGATGGAGAAAACAAAATATTCCATGACAAAAACAAATTCCAACAGTACCTATCCACAAACCCAGCTTTACAGAAGGTACTAGAAGGAAAACTCCATCCCAAAGGGTCAAGCTACAACCAAAACTACCCAGGAAATAGATAACTATCCCATGGCAAAAACACAACTACACAAACGCTCGACTGGAAACAACATCAAAATTAAGACTCTTAACAGTCACTGGTCATTAATATCTCTCAACATCAATGGCCTCAATTCTCCAATAAAAAGACACAGACTAACCGAATGGGTACATAAACAAGACCCAACATTCTTCTGCATCCAAGAAACACATCTCACCCATAATGAAAGGCATTACCTCAGGGTAAAAGGTTGGAAAAAAATATTCCAAGCAAATGGTCACAAGAAGCAAGCAGGGGTAGCCATTTTAGTATCGAACAAAATAGACTTTCAACCAAAATTAATCAAAAGGGATGAGGAAGGACACTTCATACTCATCAAAGGTAAAGTCAACCAAGATGACATCACAATTCTGAACATCTATGCTCCCAATACAAGGGCACCCACATATGTAAAAGATCTCCTAAAAAAGCTTAAACCACACATCGATCCCCACACAATAATAGTGGGAGACTTCAACACCCCACTCTCACTGAAGGATAAGTCATTGAAACAGAAACTAAGCCGAGAAATAACATCATTAACCAATGCCATGGGTCAAATGGATCTAACAGATATCTATAGAACCTTTCACCCAAACAAGAAAGAATACACCTTCTTCTCTGCACCCCATGGAACCTTCTCCAAAATTGATCACATCGTAGGTCACAAAGCAAGCCTCAACAGATACAAGAGGATTGAAATAATACCTTGTATCCTATCAGATCACCATGCTCTTAGGCTGCAATTCAACAACAACAGAAATAACAAAAAGCCTACACGTTTGTGGAAACTAAACAACTCTCTGCTAAATGACACCTGGGTCAGGGAAGAAATAAAGAAAGAAATCAAGGAGTTTCTGAAATTCAATGAAAATGAAGAAACAACATACCCAAATTTGTGGGATACATTGAAAGCAGTGCTAAGAGGAAAATTCATAGCACTAAGTGCCTTTAAAAAGAAATTGGAAACATCGCACATAAGCATCTTAACAACACAACTGGAAGCCCTAGAAAAAAAAGAAGCAGAAACACCCAAGAGGAGTAGACGCCTGGAAATTATCAAACTCAGGGCTGAAATTAACAAATTAGAAACTAAGAAAACAGTCCAAAGAATCAACAAAACCAAAAGCTGGTTCTTTGAGAAAATCAACAAGATAGACAGACCATTAGCCAAACTAACTAAAAGGCAGAGAGACAGTATTGAAATGAACAAAATCAGAAATGAAAAGGGAGACATAACAACAGACACTGAAGAAATTCAAAGAATCATAAGATCCTACTTTGAAGGCATATACGCCACAAAATTTGAAAATCTAAGGGAAATGGACGATTTTCTTGATCAAGTTCACTTGCCAAAGTTGAGTGAAGAACAGATAAACAAGTTAAATAGTCCCATTTCCCCTACAGAAATAGAAGCAATCATCGATGGTCTCCCAACCAAAAAAAGCCCAGGGCCAGATGGTTTCAGTGCAGAATTCTACCAGACCTTTAAGGGCGAGCTAATACCGATACTCTTCAAGCTACTCCAAAAGATAGAAATGGATGGAAAATTACCAACTTCATTCTATGAGGCCATAGTCTCATTGATACCTAAACCTCACAAAGACTCAACAAAGAAAGAGAATTTCAGACCAATTTCTCTTATGAACATAGATGCAAAAATACTAAATAAAATACTTGCAAAACGAATACAGGAGCACATCAAAGATATCATTCATCATGACCAAGTAGGCTTCATTCCAGGCATGCAGGGATGGTTTAATATACGGAAATCCATCAATGTAATCCATCATATAAACAAACTGAAAATAAAAAACCACATGATCATCTCCTTGGATGCAGAGAAAGCATTTGATAAAATTCAACACCCATTCATGTTTAAAGTTTTAGAGAGATCGGGGATACAAGGCACTTTCCTCAACATAATAAAGGCTATATACAGCAAGCCAATAGCCAAAATCAAAGTAAATGGTGAGATACTCAAGGAAATTCCTCTCAAATCGGGAACAAGGCAAGGCTGCCCACTCTCTCCATATCTCTTCAATATAGTACTCGAAGTTCTAGCCAGAGCAATAAGACAACAAAAGGAGATCAAGGGCATCCAAATGGGAAAGGAGGAAGTCAAATTATCCCTCTTTGCAGATGATATGATAGTGTACATAAGTGACCCTCAAAACTCCACCAGAGAACTCCTAAAGCTGATAAACACCTTCAGCAAATTGGCTGGATACAAAATTAACTCAAAAAAGTCTGTAGCCTTCCTATACACAAATGACAAGCTTACAGAGGAAGAAATTAGGAAAACCACACCCTTCACATTAGCCACAAGCAATATAAAATATCTAGGAGTTACCCTAACTAAGCAAGTGAAGGACTTGTATGAAAAAAATTTCAAAACTCTGAAGAAAGAGATTGAAGATGACCTGAGAAGATGGCGCCATCTTCCTTGCTCATGGATCGGGAGAATTAACATAGTAAAAATGGCCATCCTACCAAAAGCAATCTACAGATTCAATGCAATCCCTATCAAAATAACTACACAATTTTTTAAAGACATTGAAAGTTCAATTCTGAACTTCATATGGAAAAACAAAAAACCCAGAATAGCTAAAACAATCTTGTACAATAAAAGATGCTCCGGAGGAATCTCCATACCTGATCTCAAACTGTACTATAAAGCAATAGTAATTAAAACAGCATGGTACTGGCACAGCAACAGGCTGGTTGATCAGTGGAATCGAATCGAAGACCCAGATATGAATCCACACACATATGGTCACTTGATTTTTGACAAAGAAGCCAAATCCATTCAATGGAAAAAGGATAGCATCTTCAACAAATGGTGCTGGTCTAACTGGAGGTCTATGTGTAAAAAAATGAAACTGGACCCATATTTGTCACCTTGCACAAAACTCAAATCCAAGTGGATTAAAGACCTCAACATAAAACCAGAGACACTAACTCACTTAGAAGAAAAAGTGGGAAAGAGCCTGGAACATATTGGCACAGGAGACAACTTCCTGAACAGAACACCAACGGCCCAGGCCTTAATGTCAACCATTAATAAATGGGACCTCATGAGGCTGAGAAGCTTCTGTAAGGCAGGAGACACTGTCAAGAGAACAAAGCGACAGCCTACAGACTGGGAAAAGATCTTCACCAACCCTACATCTGACAAAGGTCTAATATCCAAAATATATAAAGAACTCAAGAAATTAAACACCACCAAACCGAATAACCCAATTGAGAAATGGGGCTTGGAACTAAACAGAGAATTCTCAACAGAGGGGTATCAAATGGCTGAGAAACACTTAAAGAAATGCTCAACCTCCTTAGTCATCAGGGAAATGCAAATCAAAACAACTCTGAGATTCCATCTTACACCCATCAGAATGGCTAAGATCAAAAATTCAAGCGACACCACATGCTGGCGAGGATGTGGGGAGAGAGGAACACTCCTTCATTGCTGGTGGGAATGCAAACTAGTACAGCCACTTGGAAATCTATCTGGTGCTATCTCAGAAAAATGGGAATAGGGCTTCCTCAAGACCCAGCTATTCCACTCCTTGGAATATACCCAGAAGATGCTCCAGCACACAACAAGAAAATTTGCTCAACCATGTTCATAGCAGCCTTATTCATAATAGCCAGAACATGGAAACAGCCTAAATGTCCCTCAGTAGAAGAGTGGATAAAGAAACTGTGTTACATATACACTATGGAATACTACTCAGCTATTAAAAACAAGGAATTCCCAAAATTTGTGGATAAATGGATTGAGCTAGAAATGATCATAATGAGTGAGTTAACCCAGAAGCAGAAAGAATCAAATGGTATATACTCACTTATATCTGCATACTAGCCCAAGGGGCATGTCCCACGAAAGCCTTCACTTACCAGGAAACTGGGACAGAGGGGAAGGCATCCTATTGGGACTCTAAATGAGAGACGCATGGGAGAACAGCAAAATAAAAGGATCCAGAGGGTCCTAGAAATCTACAAGTAGAACAATATGATAGGCAGATTTGGGCCCAGGGGTCCCGCTCAAACTAAGGCACCAGCCAAGGACAATACAGGAGGTAAACTTTAAACCCCTTCCCAGATCTAGACAATGGTCAGAATATTCTCCACAGTTGAGTGGAGAGTGTGATACGACTTTCTCACATACTCTGGTGCCTCACATTTGACCATGTCCCCTGGAGGGGGAGACCTGGTGGCACTCAGAGGAAGGACAGCAAGTAGCCAAGAAGAGACTTGATACCCTATGAGAATATATAGGGGGACGTAATCCCCCTCAGGAACAGTCATAGGGGAGGGGAATAATGGGAAAATGGGGGGGGGGGGAGGAATGGGAGGATACAAGGGATGAGATAAACATTGAGATGTAACAAGAATAAATTAATAAAAAAAATAAATAAATAAAGAAAAAAAAAAAAGAAAAAAAAAATAGAGCCATATACACAAATGTATAGGTCAACAGAATCAAAATATGCCCTTGAATATGAGGCCAGGACTATAAAACTACTTGGAAAAAGTCTACCTGCTCATGTTGCCATTCAGGATACATTTACACAAAGCCTGCCTCTAAATGCAGTGCCCATGAGATGGCTCAGCTGGTGAGATGGCTCAGCTGGCTAGGGTAGGCTCAGTATCCAACCCAATACTTTGCATTCCATTCCTGGAGGCCGTGATGTAAAAGGAGAGAATAAAGTCCTGACAATTTTCCTCTGTGCACTGTGGCACACATGCACCCAAATAGCTCATCTGTGGAGTATGAGACTCAGATTCTGAGCTCAGAGTGAGTGAAGGCAGGTATACTTTATGGCAGGAACAACAGCAAATTCATGAGGAGCATGCTTTACAGTGGTGACTCCTGGCATCTGGCCTGGTGAATGCACAGGCTCCTCTCAACTGTTTTATGCACACCACTTATGTTTTTTCTTTGTTTTGCTGCCCTACCTGCCCTCTACTGTTGGTTCTGGTTCCTTAACAATTAGATTTGATTATGAATTTATTAAACAAAGATATCTTTCTTATAACCCAACTACCCTAAACAGGAGGGGAAGGAGGAAAATTAGCGTCTCCAGGCCTGCACACAGATCCTTTCCCCAATAGAAGCAGTCTGTGTTGCTCCTGGTCTCACCCTGCAGCCTTTTCTCTGCCTACTGCCTCTTCCAGTTGGTCTGCCCTGGTCTATCCTCAGGTTCCCTCCTCCCATTGATGGTCAATTTGCAATACAATTGCCCGGCTGGAGTCCCCTGTTCATTTCCTTAATTCCAGACACAGGGTGGCTCCTCTCAGTGTATCACAATGTTTATCTCAGTGGGGTATCCGTGGTGGTGTCTCTAAGGGTCAAAGCCGCTAAGACTGCTTTCACCTAGGGCTTAGTCATATTCCTTCCACACATCCCCCTTTCTTTTTAAAACATAATTAGGAACTATATATACAAATACACATATATACAGAATCATTGGGTATCAAATACATAACCCAGTCCTTTTGTATTTGTTAACCTTGGAGAAATATTCCATTATCCTCTCAAAGAGAGTCCTTTCCTATTCTCTAAAGTTTTCTGAAGTCTCTTCATTAGAAATTATAATTATCAATCTATAAATATATTTTTAATTTTTAAACTAAAGCTTATAGTAACACAGTGGCTATCTAGTCTTCAGTCCCATCAGAGACCCAAGAAAGAAATCCTATCTAATATAAAGGAAGTGTAAGAGTGTAACTTCCATACATGAATAGGAGAGAGAGCTGACCTTTTGGACAGTCACTGGATTCTTTCCATTGTTGGGCCTACAGGTTTCAACCCTGTCGGCCTCAAACATCCAATAAACTGCTTTGTGAAGCAGGAATCCTGAAGGACTGGCCCATCTAGTTTCTGCAAAGCTGGACAGTCAACTGCTCAGCATCACTCTTGATCATAGCAGACAGTCAGTCTGTCATCAGCAGTAAAGATAAGAGAAGTTCCTCAACCCAGTGACTATTCTGTCACCATCTCTTGATGCGGTTATCTTCATTGATGGGGGAGGATGTCTCTCTTTGTCAGAAAAGCCTTTTATCATTAAATGCCGTATTCTGTGGATCTCTGAAGTGTTTAAAGATCATCTCTCTATCTAGTCTTACAATTATCAATCTACTCATTTGAAGACATATACAAGAAACCAAATAAACCTATTCTGGGATTAAGTAATTTAGTATCTAGTAAGATACTACTAAGATTTATAGGTAACTAAATACCAACTTTTATCTCCTATCCTCCTGAACAGGTTATTAGTAGTTAATTTTCATAAGACATCATCTTTTCAAATGAGTTGCACATGAGTAATACATTAAGTAAATGTTGGACAAAATGATCTTAAGTTTCTACTAACACACAATATATAATTTAAGTTTTTATCAACATACAACATACAATACATAAAGCCAAAGTTGAGTAACAATATACAACTTGAGTTTTTACAAACATGAAGCTAAAGCTGAGTGAAATAGTCTTAAATTTCCATCGATCAACATAGTCTTAAATTTCCATCAATCTATAATACCAATATAAAATATGTGAGGCTAGTAGATTCAATAATCTATTTTTTAGTCTATAAATCTTTATCCTCCTCTCCTTCACTCTTTCCCCCTAATGTTTGATGGGATAGAAAGATAAGAGAGAAAGCAAGATAGAGGGTAAAAATATCTTTTTGGTACCCTTTGAAAAAACAGGATATTGGCCAAGTGCTGGAAAAGCTAGCTGTATCTGTTTCTGTCCAGTCCTTTTGGGATTGATCCTTTGGGCTAGCTCTTTTAATGCTAATATGTATGCAATTTCTTGAGGAAACAGTAGTGCCAGAGGCAGAGGTTCAGTCTTCAGTATTATCCTGTTTTTTGCTTTGAAAGTAAGCAAACTTTTGAAATTATTAGTATAGGTGTAAGACTCCTGGTGGCCTGAGTTCAGCCACCTTAACAATAGTATCATAGGCTGATAGCAAGAACAAACAAAGCAAGTTAACACTGTTAACTGAGCAAGAGCCCTCCACCTCACCCTGCCTGCTTGGAATTTGTTGCCTCTACCTCACCCTGCTCAGAATTTACCAGCCTCTGAGAAAAGGCCATGTCCATATATCTTACCTCAAACATCTGCCAGAATCAACTGCCCCCAGCTCCCAAAAGATCACCTTTGTTAGCCAATCATTGTTAGCCTACCACTGTTGCTGAGTTCTGCTTCTGTAAAGGATATTTAAACTCTCAGTTTTTGCAGGACAGGGTCCTCAACTCTCCTGAGCTTGGTGGACTCTGACGCTTCAGCTCAATAAAATTCCTTTGCTTTTGCCTTGACTCTGGACTCTGGCTTTCAATGGGTTTCCAGGGATAGACTCTCATGATCCAAGTCTAACATAGATATATCTGTACATATATAATTTCTCAAGAGAACAACAGTTGAGGTACCCCGCTCAATGTGGCAGAGGCAGTCCTTGAGGTTGAGCCACCCTGCCTGCTTGCCTTGTCTTCATTATTGTCCTCTTTTTGGCCTGAAAATAAGCAACTTTTGAAATTATTAGCATAGGTATATATATGGAACAAGCAAGTGTATAAATTATACAATGCTCCACTTGAACATACACCGACAGGCCAGAAGAGGGCATTAGATCTCCAATCTGTGTGAAAGAATGTCATGTTTTAAGGACCAGGGAGCTCTTAAGGTTCCCTTGCTAACTGGGAGTGGTGGCACACGCCTTCGCCTTCAATCCTAGCACTTGGGAGGCAAATCACTGTGAGTTCAGGGCCAGCCTGGTCTACAAAGTTAGTCCAGGACAGCCAAGGCAACACAGAAAGACCCTGTCTAGAAAAACCAACCAACCAAACAAACAAAAAGGTTCCCTTGCTTTACAAACACATTCATATCTTAGGTACTAAGAGGTTTTTCCTGGTCATATCTAATCTTTATAAATTTTGTCGGTAACCATATTTTTTTTCACTCCCTGTGGAGATATACACATTTCCATGACCACATCTCAAAACTATTGCAGGTTTCTATTTCATAGTTGACAAATCTTTATAGAATATTGGTTGTCCTGAAAGGGAAAATTTTTAGTTAGCATTAAAGCAACCAGAACAGCAGAGCTCTCAGCTCTCTAACTCATAAGTGCAGGTCAGCAGGTATGCTAGCCCAAGGTCCCAGATGATAAGTCACAAAGAATGCGGAGCTAAGAGACAGAGGCCTATTGAGTGTTCCAGGGACCGGCTGGCCGTAAAAGAGGGAGGGAACACAAGGACAAATTCCTGAGAGAAAGAGGTACCGGGCATGGTCGAGTGAGTAATGAGCCAAGACCCCTCATCCGATCTTATGGTGTTTGCTTAATCCCCACTTGAGGCCCACACACAATGTTCCAGGTTTGAGTTTAACCAGATGTGTCATTAGCTCAGATAAACATCTACCCTTGGGTTCTGAGAAGAACAGGAACCAAGGAATGTTCCGTGTGATTAAGTCTGACCTTACCCCAGATCTGCCTACTCAATTTGCTGATGTTCAAATGTTTGAAACAACCAATTGTGTGTGGCCATGCCAAAACTTCCTGCTACCCCCGACCTTTGACCATATAAACCCCAAACCCCTGAGCTTCTGGGTCGACCCCTTTATCTCCTGCGTGAGATATGTGTCGACCCGGAGCTCCGCCAATAAACTACCTCGTGCATTTACAGCAAGACAGTCGTTTGTGTGTCTTTGGGTGCGCGCCATCCTGAGGCTTGAGTGAGGGTCTCCCTTCAGGGGTCTTTCAGTCCCAGCTCCTCAGTCTTTTCTATAACCCAGTGTCTCTCAGCTGCGCCTGTCCCTTCATCACCAACATTAAGAAAATTTAAAGTAAAAAAAAAACTTTATTTAATCTATCCCTGGGGTCTTTACCCTTCTCTTTTGTTTAATAAGCATCTCTTTTAAGGTACGACTAACTTTTTTAACATACACCTGCCCTGTTGGATTGTGTGGTATACCAGTAATATGTTTAATATTATAATATGTAAAGAATATCTTCATCTTAAGGGACACATATGCAAGAGCATTATGTTTTTATTCATGGAGGTATTCCTATAATTGCCATTATTTCCAATAAATGAGTAATTACACAATCAGCCTTTTCAGAACTTAGGGCAGTTGTCCATTGAAATCCTGAATAGGCATTGATAGTATGATGTACGTATCTTAGTTTCCTAAATTCTGCAAAATGAAACACATCCATCTGCCAGATTTCATTCCTTTTTGTACTCCTAGGGTTAATTCCAGCAGGTAAAGGGTTTTGATTATACAAAGAACATGTAGGACGCCTATTAATTATTTCTTTGGCTTGTTTCCAAGTGATAGGGAACATTTATTCAAATCCTTACCGTTAACATGATGTTTTCATGAAATTTTGAGGCTTCAAGCACATTTCTTACTAATAATTGGTCAATTTCCTTATTTCTTTGTGCTAATGAACCTGGTAAACCTGTGTGAGATTGAATATGAGTAATACACAGGGACAACTTCTACTTCAGATGACCTGTTGCAGTTCTATAAATAATATAGTTAATTCAGATTTATTAGGAGTAAATCCAGGAGTTTCTATATGTAGAATGACTGTTTCTGCATATTGAGAGTCAGTGATTATATTAAGAGATTCAGGAAAATCTGACAGTACAGTAAGGATTACATATAGTTCTGATTTTTTAATGGAGGTAAATGGGCTTTTGATCACCTTAGTCATTGTATCAGACTTATAACCAGCTTATTTGCATCCATATAAAAGGTGGGTGCCCCTGGTATCAGTGTCCTCTTTACAATACGTGGAAGGATTGAATTAGTTCTTTATATAAATTGCATACATTTTCTTTTTGGGTACTTGTTATTAATTTCTCCCAAATAGTTATTACAAGCCCTTTGCCAATCTTCATTAATTACTCATAATGACATGATTTCAGAACTAGTGAGAGGCAGTACAATCTCCATCATGTCTGTTTCTGACAGATGATGCAATCTTATTCTTCCCTTTGTAATCAACTCAGAAAAAAATTTTTTTATGTAAGTCTTCAACTTTTTGCTTTGTTTATTTGCTAGGAGAACCCATTCCATAATTCTATCTTCCCTTTGCATAAGGAGCCCAGTAGGAGAATGTTTTGAAGTCAAAATAACCAGAGTGCAACCAAGTTTCAGATCAATTCTACCCACATAGGCCTTTTGCAGTTTTTGCTCTACTAAAATTAACTCCATTTCCACTTCAGCCATTAGACACCTTGGACTGTTTCTATTTGCTTCAACCTCTACCTTCAAATTTTCTAATTGTACTACCAATTTTGCAATCCTTTCCAGAACGATCGAATTTTCTGACCCTTCCAGTTTTCACATCTTTTTTTCTAATCTCTTTCTAATCTTTTTAGAAATGTTATACAGTAAAAAGACCAAGAAAACAACAAAAAAAAACCCAAAAGATTCCGTCTGGGTATAAAGCATGAAAGAACTTTGTAACAGCAGCTGTGATTTTACCAACACCCCCAAAGAGCATTACTATATCTTGAAAACCACCATCTTCCTCCATAATACTAGAAGTTAAGTTACCCTGTAAGGGCAAATTTAATGCCATATTCTATATGTAATGTATATTCTGCAATCAATGGTGTTCTGTATGAGAACTTGTCCTCTAGGTGACCCTTCTCCCTGCGTTCTGGGAATGACACCTGCCAGTAGTCCCTAAAAACTCCACCAGAGTGATTACATACAACTAGCTCCTAATGTTTCTCTGAGATAAAAAGACTTTCCCTCCAGACTCAGCCTCCACCCAACCTGCCTGAAGGTCAACATTCCTGTGACCTACAACTTCCCTGAAGATCCAGCCTCCACTCAACGTGCCTAAGGGTCAACTTCCTGTGACCCACATCCTCTGCTTCCCTTTATAAGCCCATTGCCTTTGAAGCTTGGAGTCATTCTCCTATCCTGCTGCATCAGGAAGGATTGTCATCTGATGCTCTGAGCCTGTAATAAAGGACCCTGTGTATGTTGCATTGGTATCGAGTCCTGGTGGTCTTTTTTGGAGGGGGTCTTGCAATCTGGGTGATCTCGATATAACAACCCATGATGCCCAAAGCACTTGTAGGCTCAATTTTCTTAACAATTATATTTTATTATGAATTTATCAAACTAGCGTACCTCCCTTATAAACCAACTAGCATAAACCTGAGGAAGAGAAGATTAAAGAACACAAAAATGAAACCTTCTGAGTATAAGTTCCGCAGGGCGAATCCCTTAGCGTCTCCAGGACTACACACAGATCCTCTCCCCGATAGAAGTAATCCATGCTGCTTGTGTTCTCACCTCTCTCTTGTCTCTCTGCCTGCCATCTCTCCCAGTCAGTTTGGAATCCCTGGTCTCTCCTCCAGTTCCCTCCTCCCATTAATGGTCAACACAATAGCTCAGCTGGAGTCCTGGTCCTTTTCCTTAATTCTGTACCCAGGATGGCTCCTCTCAGTCTATCACAATGTTTATCTCAGTGGGGTATCTGTGGTGTCTCTAAGGGACAAAGCCCGCCAAGATTGCATTCACCTGGGGCTCAGTCATATTCCTTCCACACTCTACCCCAGATCCACTGCTCCTTCATTTCCCTTCAGAAAACAGCAGGTACCAGGTGGTGGCAGCACACGCCTTTAATCCCAGCACTTGGGAAGCAGAGGCAGGCACACTTCTGTGAGTTTGAGGCTAACTTGGTCTATAGAGCAAATTCCAGGTCATCCAGGCCTACACAGAGAAACCTTGTCTCAAATAAACAAATAAATAAACAAATAAATAAAACAAACCATAAAGGGAAAGAAAGGAAGAAAAGAGCCGAAGAGTCTAAGAGCCTCCATATTAACCAAACATGGCAGAACAAGATGCAATAAGACTAGGCACAAACCCTCATATCAAAGCTGGATGAGGTAACCCAGTAGGAGGAAAAGGGTCCCAAGATCAGGCAGAAAAAGTCAGAGACACTGCACTCCCACTGTTAGGAGTGCCACAAAAACCTGGAGCTTAACTGGCTGGTTTTTTGAGTAGAGTCTCTACAGAGTCTCTGTAGTGTAGGCTAGCCTCCCTTGTGCTGGCTTGTGACATTACACTAGGTAGATTCTGAACAACTTTCTTTCTTTCTTTCTTTTTTTTTTTTTTTTTTGGTTTTTCGAGACAGGGTTTCTCTATGTAGCCTTGGCTGTCCTGGACTCACTTTGTAGACCAGGCTGGCCTCGAACTCATAGTGATCCACCTGCCTCTGCCTCCCGAGTGCTGGGATTAAAGGCGTGCGCCACCACACCCGGCCTGAACAACTTTCTTAAGGGTACTCTTACCTGACATTTTTAAATTTTAATTTACAGTGAAAGATATCAGCCTTTAAAGCTGTCTACAAGTACATTTTGTCAAGTTGCTATAAATAACATGGTTGCAACATTAATTAGTTAACTAGTAATCAAACAAGAAAAGTAAAACCAGCCGGATGTGGTGGCACATACCTTACATTCCAGCAAAGGTACATGGATCGCTGTGAGTTTGAGGCCAGCCTGGTCTACAAAGCGAGTCCAGGACAGCCAAGGATGCACAGAGAAATCCTGTCTGGAAAAACCAACCAACCAAACAAACAAACAAAAAAACCTCCAAAAAACAGAAAACAAAAAACAAGAAAAGTAAAACCTATGGTTGTCCCTGAGCTTCTGACCCTCCTGCCCTTAGCTCTCACATGCTGGGGGTGGAGGCTTGTGCCACCTCACTGGATTCATGCACTGCTGAGGCACAAACCCAAGGCTACTAGGCAAGCACTCTTACAACTGGGCAATATCTGCAGTCCTTTGAGAGTCTTAGAGTTAAGAAAACCTTCGAAATAACACAAGGCTCCACATAGGTTCATGTTGAAATTGTGAGGCACTAGTAAAACCGGGCATTGATAAAGGACAGAAAAATAGGTCCAATGAATTGATACATGGTCTTGGCAGGGATAGGAACAAGAATGCACAGAGTCCTATCAGTACACCAGAGAAGGTAGTAGACACAGACGTTAATGAGCAGAAAGGAGGGTAAGGACTGTATGAGCTGTGGAGGCCAGTGAAGAATGCAGTGAACTTTAGAGCCAGAGCTAGAGATAAGCGTTACATCTAGCACAACCTGCAAGCCTATGAGGCCAGCCCTAAGGCTAATCACTGCCCATGCCACAGGTGCCATGGCTCTTCTTTCTGTGTCTGAAAGCACACTCCGGTTTTTCAGTGCTCATTAAGTGTAACAGGGCATTATTTAAACCAGGCTTAGTGGGTGACATCTATAATCCCAGCATCCAGGAGTCTGGAGTATCAAGTTCAAGATCAGTTTAGGCTACATAGTAAGTTTCAGGGCAGGCTATGTGGTAGAGTGGAATCCTGTCTCAAAAATAAAATAAGCAATGGGCCATCAAAATGGCTCAGTGGTTAAAGATGTTTGCTTGCAACCCTGACCACCTGATCATTGGAAAGGATGAAAAAGAAAGAACCAGCTTTCATAAGTTGTCCCTTGAGTTCCACACATGCTCTGTGACATGGGTGTATGTCACACACACATACACACTAATAAGAATAAAATAAAAGACTTAGAACATAAGCGAGGGTATAAGGGCAGCTGTCATAGGCTCACAGGCCACATTGGTGGGAACTCTGGCTTCTATGGTTCCTCTCTCTAAGTGCCTGTCTTTTCCAAATTCTTTATAGCAAAGAGTGTGCAGTTTAATAATTCTGTGTACTAGCCAGGTGCAGTGGCACACACCAGCAATCATAGCATTTGAGGAGTCAGAGGGGGGCAGACAGCTGTGAATTCAAGGCCAGACTGATCTACAAAGTGAGTCCAGGATAGCCAATGCTATCCCGTCTTGAAAAATAAAAAGCAAAAGCCAGAAAAAAAAAAAAAAAAACCAAACCAAAACAATAACAACAAAACCCCCAAACCAAAAGAATATTATATTAATTATATTATAATTATATAATTATTATATATTATTATATTAATATGATGTCACATGATATATTATAATAATTTATTATTATTGTTGTTGTTGTTATTATTGTTATTATTATTATTATTATTATTATTATTATTATTATTATTATTATTGGTATTGCCCGAGAAGTCCCATCCAGGCCATCTACCCAGCCACACTTGGGCTTTATACTTCTCTCTGAGGTATTTAGGCTAAAACCTTGTCCTTTAAGACTTCCTTGGACAGCCGGGTGTGGTGGCAGATGCCTTTAATCCCAGCACTCAGGAGGCAGAGGCAGGCAGATCTCTGTGAGTTCAAGGCCAACCTGGTCTATAAAGTGAGTCTAGGACAGCCAAGGCTACACAAAGAAACCATGTCTTGAAAAACTTAAAAAAAAAAAAAAAAAAAAAAGGACTTCCTTGAATGGAAGGCACAAAAGTGCATGGTACAGGGTCATAAAGTGAGCATTTATATTCCCCTCAGTGCTGATATGGGAGCCCAGAGTTCCTTGTTCACCTTGAAAGTGTTCCTGCCCATTGAGCTATTCCCTCAGGGTGCATCTTACTTTCTTGATTTAATGCTGTCTCTTTTTAGCTGTGTGTTTGGCTGAGTTGCAGATATTTCTAGGTTTTCAGTGACCTTGTATATTCCATAAGTTTGGACAATCTCAGCTTTTGAGTCTTTTCCTGAAAAGGAAGAGAAAATCTAAGCACATTGAAGAAAAAAAAAGGTGTTGAGGGAAGATAGCATAAGGAAAAAGGAAGGAGTATTTTTAGGAGACAAAGATTTTGCTCACTGATATAAACAATGAAATACCCAGGGAGAATGAATCATGTCCAGGAAACCAGAAAACACAAGACAAGTACTAATATTCAGGAATTGAAATAATTAGCTACAAAGCATGTTGGGGTGGTAGGCTGGGGAATTGGGAATTGAAGTATGTTCAAGGCCAAGTTCTTTGTTTCATGTAATATGAAAAAAAAAAAAAAAAAAAAAAAAAAAAGAAAAAGAAAAAAAGAAAGAAAGAAAAGAAAAGACTGGATTGGGATACAGATTCTAGTTTTAAACTTCTAAGAGGTATTATTAACAATTGGAAAAAAATTGTTTTCAATTTTATGTTGTCGTTTGTTGGCAGTGGTTAGTGTTCCTTATAAATATCACTTTTATCCTATTTATGGAATGGCATTATGTCATGTGATGTTTAAGGAGGGGAGGTGAAGAAAATGCATATAGAGAAGGTCTGAGCCTGAATAAGAGCTAGAAAGTGGGGGGAAGTTAAATTCCTCTCTTTGGGGCTGGAGAGATAGCTCAGAGGCTAAGAGCACTGGCTGCTCTTCCAAAGGTCCTGAGTTCAATTCCCAGCAGTCACATGGTGGTTCATAACCATCTTTAATGTGATCTGGTACCCTCTTCTGGCCTGTGAGTGTACATGCAGGTAGAACACTGTGTACATAATAAACAAGTCTTTTAATAAAATAAATTCCTTTTTTCTTCTCTTTAGAACTGATGGTAGAAAATCTTTTGGATGGCTTTTTCTTTCTTTCTTTTTTTTTTTTGAGACAGGGTTTCTCTGTGTAACAGCCATGACTATCCTGGAATTTGTCTTGTAGACCAGGCTGGCCTTAAACTCACAGAGATCCACGTGCCTCTGGCTCCTGAGTGCTAGTATTAAAGGCATGTGCCACCATGCGCTGTGGCTGATCTTATTAACACATTATTACTTTTGCCTCACTTTTAGATGTTCATTAGTAGTTCAAGTATTTCAGATAGCATTTTAACTTCTGATTTAATACCAAGTAGTTTCATTCAAACCACAAGTTCATACTGATGATACATAAACAGAATGTAGTGTGGAGCTAAGCTTTGAAGCCAGAGTGGTTGGGTGCAGGTCCCCTATCCCCCTTTCTGGACTACCCTAGCCATGGCATGGGCTACTCTAAGCATGTTATTGGATGCATCTTCTTCTTCTTTTTTTTTTTAATTTTTTAATTAAAAAAATTTTTAATGCATTTATTTTATTACACATGTATAAAACAAACTATATACAGCAAGGAGAACCATGTGACAATCATGAGAATTATAAGTTCTATAAATGTTACATTCACAATGGTTTGGCAATTTGTATTTGTCTAGCTTGAAATAAAGGTCTTTTGTGTCTTGTTGGGTCTAAATTTCTGAAGGAAATTCAATATCTATCCTATCTCAACTCTAATAACTTAACTTCTTTATCTTGATCTAAAATGATCTTATGCCCTTACCAACTAAACTTGATTGTAAAACTATACTATCTGGTCTTCAATGCCCCTCAGAGACTTGAGAAAGAATAAAACTTAAATTCCTGAGTGAAGCAGAAATGCATCTTCTTTATAATAAGAATTGATATAACGACTAAATGAGGCAAATCATAGAAAACACTTAACAGTGTTGATATACAGTAGGAGCTTTACAAACACCAACAATTCTTCCTCCTCACCTAAGGAGGCATAGCAAGTTTGTGACTTAAATGGTCTGAACTGTTTGTTTGACACCCAGCAAATGACAGTTCTGTTTAAAGGGAATTAAAGTATTGGTGTTGTTTTGAGGCAAGATCTCACATGTTCCACACTGGTCTGGAAGTGATGTAGCTGAGGATTACTTTGAACTCTGTGTCTTTCTTTTGAGTGCTGGATTATAGGTATGCCACATCACACTTGGCTTATGTGGTGTTGGGGATTGACCTAGGGCTTCGTGGTGCTAGGTAAACACTCCACCAGGGGAGCCATTTCCCCAAGCCCTAACAGGTGGTTTATTCAGAGCTTACTCTAAGTGACCATGGACCTGGAAGTGTAGAGCAGGGCTGTGGTGGTTTTCATGCGAATCTCCCTTAGTCTCAGACATTTGACTATTTGATTCCTAGTTGGTGGTGCTGTTTGTGCAGTTTACGAGTTCCAACCTTGCTGAAGGAGTTTGTCCTTAGGGGCAGGCTTTGATAGCTCACTCTGTCTGCTTTCTGTAGGTGTGTAAAGATGTGGCCACTGAGCTTCTTCCTTTGGCTGCCTGCCACCAGGACTCCTCTTCCATCTTACTTTTGGTCATGACATTTTATCACAGCAACAGAAAAGTAACTAATACAGGTGCTAAGCCTGCTTTCACACTCATCCCAGCTGGAGCACAGAACCTATCTGTGCTCCCTGTAGGTGTGCACACTATGATAAACCCATGCTGCTTGCTGCACTGTAGTGCCAACATCTTTTTGTTTGCATTTCCTCTTTGTTCTGTGTGACCTGAGGACATCATTGTAGTGCCTGGGATATGTCAAGCACATACCACCTACAGACACAAAGAATAGAAATGATCTTATTTAAAGTACCTTTTCTCTCAAGGTTTGTATCATCTTGGCTTTCTGTTTTAGATCAGAACCAATTCTTTCAGAAGTACTCTCTGAAGACTTCAGCAAAGATTTTCTCATTTTCTAATATTCTAAACAGCATCGGGTAAAACTCCCTGGCCTAGAATGGTGGCTGGAGATTATATTTCTGAATACCACTGGGCACAGCAATATAGGCTGATAATCCCAGCATGCAGGAGGTTAAGTTAGGAGGATTGTTGCAAGGTCAAAAGGCTGAGCCAGGAGACCTGCCACAAGTTTGTGCCAGCCTGGATTACAAAGTAGGATTCTCTCTCAAAGGTGTGTATGTGGTGGGGGGCGATACATATACCTGCATTTGTTGGATATTTAAATTAAAGTTGAGATAGGTCAAAAGTAAATGGATGTTGTGGTGGTTTGAATAGGTATGTCCCCCCCTATATACTCATGTGCTTGAATGCTTGGCCCATAGGAAGTGGGACCATTAGGAAATGTGGCCTTGTTGGAGGAAGTGTGTTACTGGAAGGATGGGTTTTGAGGTCTCTTATGCTCCAGCTATACCCAGAGTGACATCCAGTCTCCTTCTGCTGCCTGCGGATCAAGATGTAGAACTCTTAGCTTCTTCTCATGTCTGTCTGCATGCTGCTGCTGTGGTTCTACCCTGATGATAATAGACTAAAACTCTGAAACTGTAAGGCAGCCCCAGTGTTTTCTTTTATAAGAGTTGCCTTGGTCATGGTATCTGTCACAGCAATAAAATCTTAGTTAAGACAGATGTGTAAAGATAATCATAGTACCCAGAATACCCATGCGCAAGGCTGCCTGGGAGTGATGCACTTTCAGTTCTGCCTTGAAATGTTGTTGCTTTATTTCCATGCTTGATGTAGCACATTCTGTCTGGTCCTGATCTATGAAGCTGAAATTAGGGGAAACAAATGGACCCCTACCAGTGGTCTGGTGCCAAGGTGTTGGGAGGACTGGTTTCAGACCTGTGTTGAGATGTGAAGCTAAAGACCAGACATTCCTGGAGGGTGGCTGCAGATGCAAACATGTGGAAAATACACTGGTAAGGTTGGGCCTCCTCTGTGTCACTTTTCACACTGATGGGAAGCTGATATGAGAATAGACTCACAAACACACAGTAGGGAGCCATTTATAAATGACGTTTTGCCACACTGCTTCATAAACTTAAATACCATTTGAATAATACGTGGTACCATGGAATTAAGGGTCTTCATTTCAGATTGTCTTCTATTTATAAAGCCCAGCCAAGAGGAGAAATAAATTTTTGCTTCTGCTCAAAACTGTATAACAGACCCTGTCCCCCAAGCATCTATTTAAAATACAGATTTCCTGGGACGCTGCACTGTGGTTCGAACTGTCCTCATGACTGGATTTTACAGACTCAACATTCTACTTCAATAATCATGTGCTGTCCTACTCTCTGTCACCCTTTGCCCTAGACATGCCAGCTAACCATTATATGTGGCCAAATGTAGGACTTGATTATGCTAAATCAACATTCTAACACTGGTCTGCATCCCAGCCTATTTACTTGTTTATTTATTCAAATTTTGAGACAAAAACCTCTGTGCTGCATAGTTTTTATGCATCTGAGAGAAAAGAACCTCAACTAAGAAAAATGCCTTCATAGAGGATTGTGCTGTATGCAAACATGTAGGGCATTTCTCATTTAATGACTGGTGTGGGAGGACTAAATCCATTGTGGGTGGAACCATCCCTGGGCTGGTGGTTCTGAGTTCTGTAAGAAAGCAGGCCAAGCAAGCCATGACGAACAAGCCAGCAATCAGCGCCCCTCCATGGCCTCTGCATCAGCTCCTGCCTCCTGATGAACAGTGATGGGGAAGTGTAAATCAAATATTCTTTCCTCCCCAAGTTGCTTTTGACCATGGTGTTTCATCACAGCCATAGTAAACCTAAGATAGTCTCACTAAATTTCTCAGGCTGACCTTGAAGTTGCCACATAGTTCAGGCAGACCTTGACTTTGTGATCCTTTTGTCTCAGCCTTTCAGCATCTCAGTAGCTGAGATGACAAGTCTGAACTACCAGGCCCTCCTCAACCATCCTTTCTTCCATGTCACAGCACACATGCCCTTCCTCCTGAAAACCTCCCTAATTCTACAGCCTCAGCTGCCCTCTCCTCCCTTGTAATCCCCCCACTTCCTGTGGTGTATTTGGTGCTGAGTGTATAGAGGGAGACAAGTCCCTCGCTGTAGCTAGATACCATTCTTCCATTACTGCAATTTACCTTTCTCATGGAAAAATGGGAATGTAATTTCCATAGAGACTACAACAATTTTGGTAAACTGCTTTATACTTGAGAAAGACTGCCAAGAATGAGTTTTGTGAACTTGTGTAGCATTTTGCCATTGAGAGTGTGTGCACAACCACATTCCAGGACTTGGGAAGTTGAGACAGAAGAATCATTAATTTATGTTGGCTTGAGTCAAGAAAACCCTGTGTCAAAAAATGCAAACAAAAAAAACCAAACCTGTCTTGAAAAACCAAAAACCCAAAACCAACCACAACAAAATTCCTTCATTGGAGCATGTTCTGAGCAGAAAGCAATAATCAAGGTTCCAACTTATCCACTTTATTTCAATGTTTTCTTTCTTTCTTTCTTTCCTTCTTTCTTTCTTTCTTTCTTTCTTTCTTTCTTTCTTTCTTTCTTTCTTTCTAGGATATTGAAAGATGCATATTCTTCATTGCAATCACAATGTCAATGTGTGGGACACAGTGCTGTTTTAGGGATAGAAGAAATGAAGTGCTTATACCATGTCTTGATTAATTGGAAAACACTTCTAGTCCCTTTACCTTTTTTAATACGCTCCACTTCTCTCTTTTCTATTTGAACTGGCATGGAAATGTGGTATTTCTGCCAAATGAATGAGTATGTTGAAATGAGAAATTTAAAAATTTTCCCCCAGCCAGAAAAGTACAGTGTTGATCTGCAGAAAAATTAATGCCGAGATGTGTCCTCATGGGCCCTATCACAAGAAAAGCATGGAGAATGTGCTGGGGGTAAGGTGGAATTCAGCATGAGGGAATGGATTGCCTGACAGCTTCAATAAATGTACTTATTGAAAACATGTCAAAATAATTGGCTTTTCAAATGAAGCAAGTGCAGGACTGGGACCCTGACAATACAGCAAGTTCTAAGCCTGTTCTAATTTATACAGTTAGCAGAAGACATAGGGAGAGATATTACATAGTGTAATCAAAACACACACATACACACGAGAGAGAGAGAGAGAGAGAGAGAGAGAGAGAGAGAGAGAGAGAGAGAGAGAGAGAGAGAGAGAGAGAGAAAGGAGTAAATAAAACACACAATACCATATAAAGAGATAGCTCAGACTGAGGGTGTAGATTAGTTGCTAGGCTGCTTGCCTAGCATGCAGAAAGTGTTGGTTTTGATCTCCATCACCTTATAAACCAGGTGTGGTGGCACATACCTGCAATCCCAGCACTTGGGAAATGGGAGCAGGGAGATCAGAAGTTCAAGGTCATCCTCAGCTACACAGTAATTTCCAGGAAATCCTGACTTAAAAAAAGAAAAAGGAGCAAAGAACAAACCCAAAACCTTTGTGGCCAGTAAGATCTCACACCATCACATCAGGTAAAGGAACTCACCACCAAGCCTGATGACTCTAGTTTGACATGGTAGGAAAGAATCAACTCCCCTAAATGTCCTTTGACAAGTGTTAAGGTATGCATGTGCCCCTCACCACAAATAAATTAATATAATTTACAAATCAAGCAAAATTTGGAAGTTTTGTGGATCATAGTGCAATCCTGGCTCTTGGGAAACTAAAGGGGTAAAAGGCAGGAAAATATCAGGCTTTGTCTGCTTGGTGCTCAACGTGAGCTCATGGTGAAGATTCTAGATAGTATTATGTTGACAGTTAAAACAAACCATCACGTGGACACAGCTAGAGATCAGGGATCATGAGCTAGACAGTCTGGCCAGTGAATCAGTTGTTTTTGTTGTTGTTTGTTTTGTTTTATTGGTTTTTAGAGACTAGAGTTCACATAGGCCAGGCTGGTGTCAAAATGCCAGCCTCTGCCTCTCAAGCACTGGGATTATAGGAGTACATCACCATGCCTGGATGGGTCTAGTTATTTTTCTAAAAACTAGTTTTCATGGAGAGATGCCTCAGTAGTTAAGAGCACTGTCTGCTCTTCTAGAGGACTCCAGTTCAGTTCCCAGCACCCACATGGTAGCTTGCAACTGTCTCTTATAACTCCATTTCCAAGGGACCTGACACCTTCACACTAGTGCACATAAAATAAAATTATTTTTTTTAAAAAAGAAAGTGATGGATAGTCAAATGGCATGGAAATGAATAAAAAACATGCCTTTAATCCCAGCACAGACAGAGGCAGACAGATCACTGTGAGTTTGAGGCCAGTTTGGTCTACAAAGTAAGTCCAGGACAATCAAGGCTACACAGAGAAACCCTGTCTTAGAAAACAACAACAGCAACAACAGCAAAACCTCCAAAACAAACAAAAAAGAAATCACAATGGTCAATGCTGGAATTTTTACAGAAAGACAGGGTAACATTGGATTATAACACAAATTATAAAATAAATACATATAAATTGATGTTAATATAATTTTCTTTCTTTCTTTCTTTCTTTCTTTCTTTCTTTCTTTCTTTCTTTCTTGCTAGTCTTGTATAGTCTAGGCTAGCATAATTTGCTATGCTGCTGAAGCTGGCTTTGACCTTCTTATCTTCCTGCCTCTACCTGTCAAGTGCTTAGATTAGAGGCACAGGCCACCTCATCCATTAACTAGCTTTCTTTGTAGATTTTCAAACACTATGCAGATACCCTTTGTTGTTGTTGGTTGGTTTTTTGTTGTTGTTGTTTTGTTTTGGTTTGGTTTGGTTTTTCGAGACAGGGTCTCTCTGTGTAGCCTTGCTGTCCTAGACTTGCTTTATAGACCAGGCTGGCCTGGAACTCACAGTGATCCACCTGCCTCTGCCTCCCGAGTGCTGGGATTAAAGGCGTGCACCACCACTCCCAGCCCCCTTTGTTGTTTGTTTGTTTGTTGTTGTGTGTCATATAGTCCGGGCTGGTCTTGAACTCTGGATCCTCTTGCCTCTGCTCTCATAATGTTGGGAGTGCAGACTGGCACCACTGTGCCTGGTATGAACAGATAAGTCCTCTCCAGAATTCTAAACCATTCTCCTCTGCCATGAGAAGGGCTAGACATAGGCATTCGAGTCCAAAGAGCAGGTTAGAGAAAGGAAAGGATAGTGGCTTTCCTATAGTGGGACAGCCTGTCCCACCTTCAGTGTGCGGCTATTGATGTCTCACACCTGCTGAGGAGACTAGCATGCAGTCTCTGTGGGATCTTATGGGAACAGAACGCTAGGCTCATGATTAGAGAAATATCAGACAAACAGATGTAAGGACATTTTACAGGCAATTTGGCTACCACTTTTCAAGACTTATAAAAATCAAGAAAACTTGAGAAACCATAACAAGTCAGAGCAGACAAAAGCAAACATAACAAGTAAATGCAACTATGAAGCTCCTGGTGGGCAGAAGAGGGCACATAACAGAAATAAAACACTGAAATATAAATACATCTAGAATTTGCTTAGCAACAATCTACCAGTGTCAACTCCTTGCTTCCAACATGACTCTATCTTATAAAATATTAACAAAGGGAAGAGCTGCGTGAGCAGGAGACTCAATTCTGTATTTTCATTATAGTTTTGTTTGTAGCTCAGGCTGAACCTACACATCTGAGTCTATCTGCAAACTCTAAATGCTCCTGCCTCAGATTCCCAGTGCATTGTCTCTCCCAAATTTCTCAGCAGTGTCTTTTCTTTTGGTTTTTTGAGACAGGGTTTCTCTGTGTAGCCTTGGCTGTCCTAGACTCTAGACTCGCTTTGTAGACCAGGCTGTCCTCTGCCTCCTCAAGTTCTTATTTCTGAGACAGACTTTGCCCTGTAGCTCAGGCTGAGGCAGATATGAGTCAATACTGAATTTAAAAACTCTAAAATTAATATTATCAATAACTGCATGAAGATTAAAAACAGTTTAAGTAAATCCTACCTATTCTATTCTGAGCTGAGGTATAGATATTGTCTCAACAAAGGAAAAAAAAGTGGGAACTGGAGAGATGGCTCTCAGCAGTTAAGAGTGCATACTGCTTTTGCAGAAGACCTAGTTTTAGTTGCCAGCGCCATGTTGTGTGTCTCCCAACCACCTACAACTCAAGCTCCAGAGAAGCCAATGCCTCTGTTAACTGTGATGTTACAGAATTGACTTGCTTTTCTGAACCTCAGTTTTTTATTCATAAAATGAGGATATCGATGCTATCAGTATAGAGATCAAATCAATACCATTTGTGTTCAGGGCCTGAGAACTTGATACCCCCTGCCCTGGAGTTTCCAGGGAGAGCCACAAACACACAGCTAGCAACTGTTCCTAGGAGCTTGCACTTGGGGCCAAACAATTAGAGCTATAGGTCACAGTGACCAAAACAAACCAAAAGATTCCCTCCTGTGGTCTAGCCCTGGTCCCCTAGCCAATCAGCTTAAAGAACAACTTTCCTGTATTCCTCTAACCTATCACGTAACAGCAAGGCTTAGAAATGGCTTGAAGCCTGGCATGGTGGTGCATGCCTTTAATACCAGCACTCAGGAAGCAGAGGCAGGGGGATCACTGTGAGTTTGAGGCCAGCTTGGTCTACAAAGTGAGTCCAGGACAGCCAAGCCTAACACAGAGAGACTCTGTCTCAAAAATAAAACAAAGCAAAGCAAAACAAAACACAGAAATGCTTGGAAACCCTCTGCCTGCAGTTTTTTTCTTTAAAAACCCTGCTCCCTTAGCACTAGGTGCCGCCATCTTCACTCCTCATGAGGGGGCTGATGGCTTAAGTTCTGAGCTTGAAATAAACAAGACCCTGTGTGATTTGCCTCTGGCTGATTCCTGGTGGTCTTTGGGGGTTTCAGAACTTGGGCATTACAATGCTATCAGAATTCAGACTCGCATTAGCCAAGGGCTAGCAGGAATGAGAAAAGCCTCCACTAGCATCCACATAAAAGCTCAGAACCAGCCGGGCATGGTGATGCACATCTTTAATCCCAGCACTTGGGTGGCAGAGACATGCAGATCACTGTAAGTTTGAGGCCAGTCTGGTCTACATAGTGAGTCCAGGACAGCCAAGACTACACTGAGAAATCCTGTCTTGAAAAGCCAGCCCCCACCCTGAAAAAAAAAAGCTAACAACAATCTCTAACTCTGGTTCCAGAGGATCTGATGCCTTTTTCTTACCTCCACAGACACCCACACAGTGGACATACATAAAATTAAAAAAAATATATATATATATTTTAAAACAATGAAACCAAGTGTGGTGGTGCATGGCTGTAATCCCAGCACTCAGGAGGCAGAAGCAGGTGGATCTCTGTAAATTCAAGGCCAGCCTGGTCTACAAAGCAAGTCCAGGACAGTCAAGATTATACAGAGAAACCTTGTCTCAAAAAAACAAAATTAAAAAAAAAAAAAGAAAGAAAGAAACAAACAAAAGACATTGAAAAGAAAGCTGGAAGCTGGGCGTGGTGGCACACACCTTTAATCCCAGCACTCAGGAGGCAGAGGCAGAGGCAGAGGCAGAGGCAGAGGCAGGTGGATCTCTGAGTTCGAGGCTAGCCCTGGTCTACAAAGTGAGTCCAGGACAGGCAAGGCTACACAGAGAAACCCTGCCTCGAAAACCAAAACCAAACAAAACAAAACAAAAAACCCCGAAAAGAAAGGTAGAAGTGACAATGCACCCCCCCCCAAAAAAAAGAAAGAAGGAAGGAAGGAAAGAAAAAAGAAAGAAACAGAGGAAGAAAGAGAGAAAAGTGTTGAAGAGATAGCTCAGGGTTAAGAGAGACTGGCTGCTCTTCCAGAGGATTCAGGTTCAATCCCCAGCTCCCACATGGCAGCTCACCACTGTTGGGAACTCCTGTTCCAGGGAATCCAATACTCTTATAAGATGTGCATGCTGTCAAAACCAATGTACATGAAATAAACATGAATAATTTATAAAGTTACAGTTTTCAAAAGAAGATCAAATTATTCCAGGGCTTGAAAGATGGCTCAGTGGTTAAGAGCACACACTGCTCTTCCAGAGGTCCTATATGCAGGTGCCTCGCAATCACCTGTAATCCAGCTCCTCCAGGGACTCTTCTTACGCACGTATACATATTTAAAGATAAATCTTAAAAAAAAAAAAAAACATTTTAATATAACACAATTCAAAGAGTTACTGATTTGATACACACTGAGGAATGACAGCAGGAAAATATGAAACTCTTTGTTTCCTGTAATTAAGACATTATCCCTCCCCACTCTCCTGAGACATATTGTTTTTTTTTTTTTTAATTTTTGTTTTTTGTTTTTTACATGTACAGTAAACGCCACAATGAACATTATACTGAGCTCTTGATTCTGAGGCAAGGTGTTGGGGCAGTATTCACTGACACCGAGTGAGTGACAGCATACCTGGTGCCTGCCTACTGCTCGCATGGGTGCAATCCCAAGGCCACAGGGAAGTCATACCATTCAACCCATGCTGCTGCCAGAATCCCCTTGGATTTGTTACACACTGGAGTTTGAGTTAATTTGTAGTGGTTGTGAGTTCAGAGACCTTTTATCATTGCCAAAGTTTTTCCACCTTTATATTTAGCTACAGCACCTCTCTATGGTGTCCTGGCCACCCTGTTTATTAGCTGTACCCTATGGAACCAATATCTAAAGCTGAAATCCATGTAAGAAAGGACACAGGGTGCAGAACTGAGTGCTACCTTAGCACATTATTTTTATCATACTGATCCTGACAGTCCCCTGGACTTATGATGTGGATGGAAGCCAGCCTCCCCACCCTCCCAGTGAGAGAGGACCTTATCAACAAACAGGTCAAGGAGTCACTGAGGCCTGGAAGGAAGGGGGTCAGATTTTATCTTTAGATTTAATCAACTCATTCAGGAATGTTGCAGCCTGGAGAAATACTCACATTAACCAGACTTGGAAATCAATTTAGGAAGTGGTAACACTCCCCATTATGATAGCCAGGCCAGTGTGTTTGCTGTGCAAGAGTACAACTCTTGGCCAACTGGCCTCCCCTCCCAAGGGATGTCATTAAGACTATTCTTCTGCTCTGCCTCAGGAACCACTTGCCAGAGTTCCTTTTTCTAGGCTTCCTAGAGACTACTTTTTTCTTTTTTCCTGCTGTCATGACAGTTCTTCCTTTTCTCCATATCATCCAGACTTTACTGTGGGTGAAAATCTAGGAAGAAAGCATTAATAGAGAAGGTGCTCACTGCTTTGGATGGCCACAAAAGCATAAACATAGTAATCTCATCAGAAGTGCTCTAAGCCCACAGCAGGGCCCTTGCGTTCTGAAAGGGCTTCAGGCCTTTGGGCTTGTGGAATGAATTAAGCTACTGATGATATTGTGGAGGTTTTCATTGGAAAAAGAAAAATTGCCCAGATGTTGGCATTTTCTGTGTTTGAGTGTTACAGCTTCTTTTGACCTTCCCCTCCAAATGTGTCCCATCGCAGACTGCTTCACTGGCTGTTTGCATTACTTCAACAGTGAGGGAGGCATGGTGATCTTGGTGAGCATGCTGTGTGCATCCATCTCTGTGTCTCTCTGTCTATCTCTGTGTGTGTGTGTTTGTCTGTGTGTGGGGGGGGGCGGCGATGAGTGGGTGAGTCTCTCTCTCTCTCTCTCTCTCTCTCTCTCTCTCTCTGTATATTCAGGCATGCTGTTTCCCTCTTTATTGATCTTCAGAGATTTGAGCCTGAAATTCAGTGCTGAAATTTCCTGTGTAAACAAAAAACCAGCGCATCCAGATCCAAGTGAAGACCATAAACATCTCCCACAGCTTGTACCATCCATTCTTTCTGAAAGAACAGTTGAAATATTCCCATCACACACTGAGCCCCTCTAATCTGTGATTATTAAAATCCTTATCACATAAGCTTTTGAACCAAGTTTAGCCTCATTTAAAAAAAAAAAAAGAAAAGAAAAAAGAAAGAAAAAAAGACTGTTGGTGCCACACAAACACAGCCATCTCTTTCATCTACGTGTCTGAAAGGAAAACTACAGAAGTTATGGATTCCACTGTCTGAAGGAGCCACCTTTGATAGTGGAATGTTTTTAATTATTTAAATACTTTCACAGCAAGAGTTCACAGTGGGATGGTTTCTCAAAGTATTACTGGAATGGCCCTGCAGGTAACCATGTAACTGTGTGAAAGCCATTGATTAAAGAGCCTGGCATGAGGTCAAGCATGTATTCCCAATTTAGGAGGGTGGCTGAGTACTTAAAGCTTCATTCTGAGAAATACGTGCTCTTATATCCCACCCCAGTTTCTCCACAATGCTTCCAGGGTCAAGGTGAGAGGCACATACTTCAGGCACAAACCTCTGCTGGATTTTTATCTTTTTACAGTTGTTGTTTTTTGATTTTTCAAGACAGGGTGCTCTTTGTAGTTTGGCTATCTTGGACTTGCTTTGTAGACCAGGCTGGCCTCGAACTCACAGCCATCCACCTGCCTCTGCCTCCTGAGTGCTGGGATTAAAGGAGTGCCCCACCACACCCAGTGATTTTTATCATTTTAAAAGACAGTTAAAGAATAGTATTTTCCAGCCTACAAGCAATTTGGCATAGTCTCAAAACTCCATGGAAATAGAATTCACAATTTCCTGTGTCCCTTGGGAAACTGTTCTGACATATAGATAGGCAAGGCTATCCTAGGGCTCTTTTTTCTTTCTTTCTTTCTTTCTTTCTTTCTTTCTTTCTTTCTTTCTTTTTTTTTTTTTTTTTTACTACATTCATTAAAAAAAAAAAGAAAAAAAAAAAAAACAAAAAAAAAAACAAAGGCTTAAAATAAAGTCAAAGTTGCCAGGTGTGGTGTCACACACCTTTAATCCTAGCACTCAGGAGGCAGAAGCAGGTAGATCGCTGTGAGTTTGAAGCCAGCCTGGTTTACAAAGTGAGTCCAGGACAGCCAAGGCTACACAGAGAAACCCTGTCTTGAAAAACTAAAAATACAAAAAATAATAAAAAAAAGAAAAATAAGGTCAAAGTTAAGCTGGCCAAGCACTTTTCCATTTAGATAGTGGATAAGAGCACATACAGCTATCTGTTTCTCCTTTCTGCCTGTTTTTCCCCCTTCCTTCTTTCTTCTTGTCCAACACTTTTAGCATCTACTACCTGCAAGATTTTTATTAAATACTTGGGATAGTTTCTTCAGATCAGTCTGTGAAAAAGGACAAATAATTTTTTCATTCATGGAGTACATACTACGTGACTGCATCAGCCTTGCATCGTAACTACAAAAACCCTTAGCAAAAAGAAAGAAAAGAAAAAAAAAATTTAGGCACGGTGGTGCACGCCTTTAATCCCAGCACTCAGAAGGCAGAGGCAGGTGGATCGCTGTGAGTTCGGGGCCAGCCTGGTCTACAAAGAAAGTCTAGAATAGCTAAGGCTACACAGAGAAACCCTGTTTTGAAAAACAAAAACAAAGACAAAACCTTAACTATCTAGGACCCTTAGTGCATGCTGGTGGTGTGGGGTCAAAAACCAAAAGAGGATGGCACTCTTGTCTTCAGTTTCTTTACTTGCCCATGATTTTAAATACATAGTGATAATAAATAAATGTGTTTAAATGAACTTTGCAATCTTTATAATATGGTGTTTCTTAGTCTTCATCCTTCCACTGTGAAAAATACCCTGACCAAAGCCAACTTAAGTAGGAACGGTTTATTTGGTCTTACAATTCCAGGTTACAGTTTGTTACTGTGGATAAGCCAAAGCAGGAACTTACAGTATCACATCTCCAGTTAAGAGCAAAGAAAGAGTAAATGCATATTCATTTGCTTTCACCCAGCTTCTTCTTCCTTGTATTGTTCAGAACTCCCTGCTTAGGGAACCATTCAGGCCACAATAGGCTGAGATTTCTCATTCCAACACACATTAACAGGCCAACCTGATGAGCTGGTGCTCTCGTCTCAAGTGAATACAGACATTGTCAAGTGGTCAGTAAGAACCAGCCATCATGGGCTCTATAGATTATCAACTGAATGGAAACTTAATGGAATGTTTTATGTCAAAAGTGAGACATTTGAAAAGAGTTCACAGAGAATATTTAGAAATATTTCTATTATTATATAATTTCCTTGCCTGAGAGATATCCTATTAGAATCTGTATCTGCCTACTTACACATGAAAATAAAGATTAGTTTTTTAATTCTTCTGAATTAAACTGAATGCAGAATGTCAGCGAATTTTGATACTTTTGTTTTTGTTTTTGCTTTTCAAGACAGGGTTTCTCTGTGTAGCCTTGGTTGTTCTGGATTCACTGTGTAGACCAGGCTGGCCTCGAACTCACAGCAATCCTCCTGCCTCTGCCTCCCGAGTGCTGAGATTAAAGGCATGTGTCACCATTCCAAGCAAATTTTGATACATTTATCATAAGTATATAAGGAAAGCTGGAGAGCAGCTCAGGGTTACATAGAATATATGCTTATCAGACTCAAAGCCCTTAGTTTGCTTGTTTATTCAGTTCATGCAGCCCAGTCAGGCCTCCTTACTCAGGGACCCTGCTGCCTTTGTTTCCATAGTTGTGCGATCACAGGTGTGAACCAGCATGCCACCATTTCCTTAATTTTTGTATTTAGTTCTGTGGAATATATCTTTTTCTGCTATGCAAGCCATTAAAATCAAGTTCAGAAATAAACTTATTTGATTTTGTCTTTTTTTGTTTTTGTTTTTTTGTTTTTTGAGACAGGATTTTTCTGTGTAGCCTTGGCCGTCCTGGAACTTGCTTTGTAGACCAGGCTGGCCTTGAACTCACAGTGATGTGCTTGCTTCTGCCTCCCAAGTGCTGGGATTAAAGGTGTGTGCCATCACACCCGGCTCAGAAATAAACTGCTTACCACCAGACTCACCAAGATTTATTTTGTTTCTCAGTGCTTCCCCTTATCCAGTGGTCCTCCACTCCTAAATGAAGAGTTGAGAGTTTGATGAAGTGTTTAATGTTTCAGTAAAATAAGAAGAAATATTTTTGTTTTGTTTTTCGAGACAGGGTTTCTCTGTGTAGCCCCGGCTGTCCCGGATTCTTCGTAGACCAGGCTAGCCTCGAACTCACAGAGATCCACTGGCCTCTGCCTTGTGAGTGCTGGGATAAAAGGCGTGCTCCACCATGTCCAGCTAGAAGAAATGTTTTTAACAGTTGGTTAAAATTGTTAAAATGGTTAAAATTGTTAAATGGTAATTACTATTAAGTAACTATTTCAAGAGGTATAAAAAATTTATAGGCATAAGTGCTCATAGTGGTAAAGAATAATGGCTAAGACTTTGTGAGTTAAAGATGTTGCTTAATGCCAGGCGCGGTGGCGCACACCTGTAATCCCAGCACTCGGGAGGCAGAGGCAGGGGGATCTTTGTGAGTTTTAGGCGAGTCTACAAAGTGAGTCCAGACAGCCAAGGCTACACAGAGAAACCCTGTCTCGGAAAAACAAACAAACAAAAAAAGATGTTGCTTAATAAGCTAAGTTATGGGAGGTGATATAAAGAAGAAAAATGAAGACTTCATAAATTAACAGGAGAAAAATGTACTAATAACGATGATCAACAATTTAATCCCAGCACTTGGGAGGCAAAGGCAGGCAGATCTCTGTGAGTTTGAGGCCAACCTGGTCTAGGACAGTCAAGGCTACACAGAACAACCCTGTCTTGAAAACAAAATAAGACAAAACAAACAAACAAAAAAAGATCAACATAAATTAGCTGTTGGCTAACAGTAGAATCACTAAATCTCCGGCAAGTATGGAAAACAAGCTAAGGTGGTCATTAACACCAAGAGAGAAGATGAGAAATAGCAATCATTGCAGAGGGCCTGGGATGTAGCTTAGTTGATGGAGTACTTAGCATTCATTAGTCTTGGGTTAATCCCAGTATTACATATACACACGCCTGCAACTTTAGCCCTGGGGAGGTGGAGGCTGGAGGATCTGAAGTTGAAAGTTAGTTTTGGCCTGGTCTGGTGTCATTTGCCTTTAAACCCAGTGTATAGGAAATAGAGTTAGGCAGATATCTATGAGTTCAAAGCCAGCCGAGTTTACACAGAGTCCCTATCTCAAAAAGTAGAAAATTTAAAAACATGATTTAATAGCATTATGTAAAATGCTATGACAGTAAATTTCAATATCTAAGTGAAACATGCAAATTACCAAATGTAAGTGATTAAAACTAGCTCAAAATGCTACAAAAAAAAAAAAAAAAAAAAAAAAATACTACCAGGTTAGCAAGGCATGGTAGATTATATCTGTAATTCCAGCATTGGGCATGTTGAGGCAGAAGGATTGTCAAAAATTCAAGTCCTATCTGTACTACATAGTGAGTTCTAGAACAGCCTAGGATGCAAAGTGAGATTCTGTTAACAGAAAAAATACAAAACAACAACAAAAAGCCTCTACCATTTTACATAAATTAAAAAAACTGAATCATAAAAGACATTAAAAATTGAAATAATAGCCAGACATGATAGCATATGCCTTTAATTCCAGCACTTGGGAGGCAGAGGCAGGTATAACTCTGTGAGTTCAAGGCCAGCCTGGTCTACAAAAAGAGTTCCAGGATAGGATAACCAGGGCTATACAGAGAAACTCTGTCTTGAAAAAAGAAAGAAAGAAAGAATAAAAGTTCAATTCACAAAGTAAATTGAAGTAAGTCAAAGTCTTTTCTCACATTCAAAGCTTCAATAATTTCAAATTATATAACATTTTTTAATTATACAAAAAGAATATACTTCGACTAATATTATGATACTTATTCGATGTTAATGCCAAAACTTGACTAGGACATTAGAAGAAAAGTATAGATAAACTGTGACTATAGGTAGAAGAACCTTAAATAATACATAGCAAACTATTTTGAGTAATGACATGAGACATAATTATCAAGTTAAATTTGTTCCTTGTATCTCTCTCTCTTTTTTTCTCTCATACACACATGAATATATTTGTGGTCCACATACATGTGTATGCATGTGGAAGCCAGAGGTTGACACTGGATGTTTTTCTCATTCTCCACATATTATTATTATTATTATTATTATTATTATTTTCTGTTGTCAAAATTTTTATTACAGTTATTTGTGTATGTAGGGGCAGGTACACATGTTCCATGACACACATATAGATGTCATAGGATAATTTCCAGAAATCAATTTTTTCCTTCCACCTAGGGTAGTGGCTCATGGTTATAATCTCAGCACTGAGGGAGGTTGAGGCAGGAGCACCGCTCTAAGTTCAAGGCCAGCCTGGGCTATAGTGTGAGACTGTGTCACAAAAAAAGGCCAAGAACAAGACTCAGTGGATAAAAGCACTTGATGCCAAGCCTGAAGACCTCAATGTAATTTCTGGAAACTATGAGGGAGAGAGAACCAGCTCCTAAAGTCATCCTCTGACCTCCACACACACTGGAAATGTATCTCCTACTCTTCCCCTACACACAGAGAAAATGACCAGCACAAATTACAGGACAACCATCTGGAATGGAGAAAGACAGAAGAAGAAACAACGGATTTGGTTTCTTCCTTTTCTTTTTTCTTTTTCTTTTCTTCTTTTTTTTCGAGACAGGCTTCTCTTGTAGTCCTGGCTGTCCTGGACTCACTTTGTAGACCAGGAACTCACAGCGATCCTCCTGCCTCTGCCTCCTGAGTGTAGTGATTGAGGTGTGTGATACCATGCCCAGCTGTTTCCTTCCTTCCTTCCCCCCTCTCTCTCTCCCTCCTCATCTCTTCTTTTTTTGCTTTGTTTTGGTGTTTTTTTTGAGACAGGGTTTCTCTGTGTGTAGCCTTGGCTGTTCTGGAACTTGATTTGTGCATCAGGCTGGCCTCAAACTTAAAGATCTGCCTGCCTCTGCCTCCCAGAGTGTTGAATTAAAGGCATACAGTACCACCGTTTGGAAGAAACAAGGGATTTCAAACACAATGGTGTTTGGGTTTGAATGGCTCTTTCTAAAACTCAGTTGTGGTTGTGTGGGCAGTTGCTCTAATACTTTTATAGTATTTTTTACTTTCCATCACAGCTGTCCTTTTGGAAAATTTTTTAAATTTTATTTTTTTTTATGTGATGGTGTTTTGCTTATACATATGTATGTATGTATATCATGTATATACAGTGCCCAAAGAGGCCAGAAGAAAGCATCAGATCTGGAACTGGCATTACAGATGTTTGCTAGGTACCATGTGGGTGTTGGGAATCCAACCCAGGTCTTCTGAAAGAGCAGCCAGTGCTCTTAACCACTGAACTCTAGCCCCTTCATGGCTACTTCTTTTTTTTGTGTGTGTGTGGTGTAAAATCAAAGCACTACTTTATTAAATGAGTTATTTTACACAATATGAACATCAATATAATTACAATTATAAAAAAAATTTTTATAACAAGAATGGAATAATTTTGAGACTTCAAATCAGGGTCAACTGTACATTTACACAGAATTGTCGCTGCATGAAGCCCAGAAGGAACAGCATAAAAATGAGTGTTTCTGTAGCCCCTTTATTTTTGCTGATCAACAGTTTGTTTTAAAAAAACAGCTGCAGGTTTGTTACCTAAGGTCTGAGACAGTAGAAGAGTCAAGGTGTCATGAATTCACCTGTAAACAACTTTATGCCTGAACATCAGCCAGTTCAGGAGGAAGTGGAGTCTTGGGGTGTTTGCTGTCAAAGTGCGGCTTGAAGGTCTTGGGGTCTGGCACATGTGTCGTACAGACTGTGCAGGTGTATATTAAGGCAGCTTTGGCAGCAGCCTTTTGGTCATGCCCTTGTTTCTTCTTCTTCTGTCCAGCCTGCTATTTGGCATTTTTCTGCTGAGAGAGAGAGAGAGAGAGAGAGAGAGAGAGAGAGAGAGAGAGAGAGAGAGAGAGAGAGAGAGAGAGAACTGATACCCAGAAGGTTTCATTCTTGTTCTTCTTAATCTCCTTTCCCTGCTATTTAGGGTAGTTGGGTTGTAAGGGAGGTACATTCCCTTAATAAGTTGCTAATAAAGTAGAATCATTAAGGAATCAGAGCCAATAAGATGGGGTTTCCCTGTGTAGCCCTGGAAACCCCTCTAGAGGAACCTGAAACTTGCTTTTCAGCTTAGCCTTAGGAACCAGAAGATGAAAGAAACTTGTCTCTAACCATAACTGTAGGACTTGCTTTACAGTTTATTCTTTTTGATGACTATTATACATCAAGTCTCAAACTGTTGTAACCTGCTTAACCCACTTAAACTCTATAGCCTCTCCGTTGAGACCTACCTTAGTTCCTAGCATGTCAGTAGCTCCTCTGTTAACACCAGCTATCCCTCTTAGCATATCAGAAGTCATATTACTCCTGTCTCCATTTCAATCATAAGGTAAAATTAAGTTCAAGTTTCAAACCCTAAGTGCCTGAAACCAAGAAGATTAAATACTTGCTGCTTAGAATAAAGCATTAGATGATAAATGCATGTTCTACTTGGGTTAAAAATAAATGATGTTCTATTAGAGTTACTCCCAGAGAGCTGAAAACCCCCCCAAACCTCTCCTACCCTAAGTCCCAGCCAATCAGCCAAAAATGCTTTGTCTAGCCACCTGGACATTGTGCTCAGAACAAAATCAATTCTTCTTGTGTTTAACTGGTCAAAATGATGATATAATGCTGCCCTCCCCTTGCTTCCGACTTGGTTGTTACCTGGTTACAGTTTTTCATATAAAAAGCCTACCTTAGAAACACACCAAGGTCTAATACCCAAGTTCCAACTGTGGCTCTGACTGGTCAGTTCTTGTTCAGCATTCAAATAAACTTCTATCAATCTGAGTCTGGAGTTCAAATGGTCAGTATGTGGCTATTCCTGAACCCTAACAAAACAGTATGCCTTTGCTACTTAAACAATTGAAGACCTACTGTGTATGGTGGTGCATGACTTATAATCCTAGTGCTTAGGAGCAGGGGTAGGAGGATGCAAGGGTGAAGTGAGTCTGTATTACAAAGCAAGACCCTGTCTCAAAAAAATAAAAAATTTGATATAAACATAAACATTAGATGGAAATGATGGTTGTTTTATGCATCTTTCAATTTTCTGTCATTATATGCTGCTGCAATTTGGATGGAGTTAACCTAAAGAAATTTATACAGAAATAAGAACTGCAGATGAGGCTGGGCGGGAGTGGTACATGCTTTTAGTCCCAGCACTCAGGAGGCAGAGTGCAGATCTCTGGCTACAGAGTGGGTTCCGGGACAGCCAAGGCTACACAGAAAATCCCGTCTCGAACCCCCCCCTGCAGCCCCCCAAAAAAAGAAAAGAAAAAAAATAAAGGAAAAAAGTATTGTAGGTGATGCTTTTCTCGCTGTGTCTTTGTTCCTAATTCCCATTAAATGAACACCTTCAATGTGCAAGCCAGTCCAACTCCCAAGTGACCCAGATATGCAGGGAAGTTGAAGAGAGGAAGTTATTATTTTTGAATGCCCTTTTCACAATTAGCAAAAGAGATAGCTCAGTGTCTAAAGGTATTTACCACCAAGCTTGATGACCTTAGTTAAGTCTCTGTGATACAAATAGTTGAAGGACAAAATTGACTCCCAAAGTTGTCATCTGACCTCTATACATGCACCATGACACCCTTGCCTCCTATGCACATACAACAAATATATGTGGTTTAGAAAAGATCTAGCTTGGGCTAGAGAGATGGTTCAACAGTTAAAAGCAAGTGCTGCCGTTGGAGAGGACTTGAGTTCAGTTCCAGGCCAGGTCATATGGCTCACAACCTATAACTTCTTTTCCAGGGGGATTCAAAATCTCTGACCTCTGAGAGCAGCAGTACTCATGTGCACATACCAACATACATGCATATAATTAAAAATAATAGAATCCTTAAAAAGATATTTGTTTCATTAAATAACACTGTATTATCAAAAAAAAAAAGTAACTAAGTCTGGTGTCACACATCTGTAACACTAGCACACAGACTGAGGCAGAAGGATCATCTTGAACTTAAGTACAGCCTGGCTAAGTAGTTCTAGGCCAACTTGAGCTATTGTATAAAAGTGTGTCTCAAAAACACAGGAAAAGGCAGACGCCTTTAATCCCAGCACTCGGGAGGCAGAGGCAGGTTGCCAGCCTGGTCTACAAAGCAAGTCCAAGACAGCCAAGGCTACACAGCAAAACCTTGTCTTGAAAACCAAACCCAAACCAACAACAACAACAACAACAAAAACCTACAGGAAAAATTAAAAATTACAGCGAAGCAAAGCAGGCTATGCTCTGGCTGCTTAGATGTTTGTTCCAGTTTAGAACCTTCATATTTATTTATCCTGGGAGAAGAAAGATGCTAGCTAGAACCAAACATGGCAATTTTAATGTCTGTCCTATCTACAATGTCTGTTTTTAATTATTTAGGAGTGCTAGCTATATATTTAATCCAGTTACTGCTTTCAAATATGACACGTGAGGACACATGCAGTGTTCGTTATCCTAGCTATGGTGCAGAGGCCATTTTAACTTATGGATGATCCCAATTGTCACTCCCCTCAAATGGCAATGGAATTTTTCAGTATCCTCAAAATAAGTGCCTCCCTCTGGAGCAAGGGAATATGACAGCGTATCATCCTCACATTTCTCTCAAGATCATTTCCTTTCAATTCAACCAAGAGTGCTGGCCCATAACTGTCCAGTCAGCAAAAGTTGCTGGGTTTGAAGTTGCTGGGAGAAAGAGCGGAAACAGCCATGATTTAGAATGCAAAGAATGTAGTTTTCCTAAATTCCTCAGGATTAAAGGATCCTATAGAACTAAGTAAATTTGCTTTTTAAAGTAGCCCTGGGGGACTCCTTAACTATGTCTACTTGATTGAAAGTTTAAGTTACTGATGGGGTTAGGGAATGTAGTTTTGTCTCTTGGACTCAAATAATGAGAATCAAGTATATGTCAACTTTTTTTTCCCCCAAGACAAGGTCTCTCTGTGCATTCTTACTTACTATGTTGATCAGGCTGGCCTCAAACTCATAGAGATAGCCCTCCTCTGTTTTCTGAATGCTGGGATTAAAGGCATGTGCCACCACGCCCAGCTAAATAACAGAATTGTTTTTTTATATAAAATTTATGTTTCAGAAGTTTTGTTTGTAAATGCAAATTTCCCTTCAAAGGTCAGTGTTCTCTGTGTCCTTTCTTCCTGGATCTCTCTCTCTGGCAGCAGACTTCTGAGGGCTACTAAGGGACAGCCCTAGCCTCTAGTTGTCTGTCCCTTCACTGAACTAGCCCTGATGTTTGTGAGTAGCCTGGAGGACTGTACCTAGATCAGCCCCACTTCCAGTAACAGGGGCTTTACAGGAACAAAGCAGTCCAGGAAGAAAAGACACAAAGAAACAGAGGTTGGGGTGGGCTCCTCTCTATTCAGGCTGCTTCAAGAGTGAAAACCAAATAGAGAAATTTCTGTGTCTGCATAATTTACTTTCCCCTTTGGACTGGCACCAGTTTGGTTTCCGTTTTAGTGATGATATTTATGTGCCACGAAGGGTCTAAGCACACTTGCATTTTAAGCTAATTTCCCTGTCTATAGCCTTGTTTCTGAGGCTAATTGAAACACAACAGAAGTGAGCATCACAAACATTGAATAAACACCCACCCACAGGCCAGGCTCAACATGCTCCATTTTCCAGTCTGCATAGTGGTTTCTTTTGTGTTTTTAATTTGGATTGTCAGTGTTTTTAAAAAGGTCACACACTCCCCAGGTCACTGCTAATCCCTAAAAAACGTCCTTATCATTTCTTTTTCTGTTATCTGACTCCCCCGTGGGCCTCTGACCTTTCAACTTCTGCTGACTGAAAATTCTCCTTTATCAACAGCCTCAGTCAGGCTTCCAAGCTGAAGTTCCAAGGCTCTCGGAGAGTGAAAGCAGGTGCATCGCAACAGCTCATTAAAAAAAAACAAAAAACAAAAAAAACAATCTAGGCACTCTTGGGCCTTTGATTATTTTGTCAGACCCTTGCATCTGGTGGGGCCTCTGGGAACTGTAGACTTAGATAAAGTCATGAGTGTCTGTGTTGAGCTGATAGCAACACTGATCCTGTTTTGTCTTCTTGAGAGTTTTGCCTCCAAAGCAATGCTTAGTTTGGGTTGATCTGAGATTCCAACTTCAAAAATTGAAGAGGAAGGCCTGGGTGTAGTAGCCCAACCATTAATTCTAGTACCCAGGAAGCAGAGGCAGGCGTTGATGCAAAAAACACCTTTTTCACCTCAAAGGAAATAAGAGCTAGTTTATTCTGGAGTCAAGTTTGAGAGACCATGGTCCAGGAAATGTGGAGGCTCCAGTGTAGAAGGGTTCCATGGAGTTTTTATAGTAGAAGGGCAAAGAAAGTCATAAATCAAGGTCTTAAAAATATGCATTGGGCCCAGGCATGGTGGCACATGCCTTTAATCCCAGCACTCAGGAGACAGGTGGGATCACTGTGAGTTCAAGGACAGCCTGGTTTACAAAGTGAGATAGGACAGCCAAGACTACATAGAGAAACATTGTCTTGAAAAACCAAAAATCAAAAACAAGCAAACAAACCAAAAAACCCATATATACACTCGGATGAGAGACGGTTCAGCAGTTAAGAGCACTGTCTGTTCTTCCAGAGGTATGCAGGCACTCATGTACATTAAAAAAAAAAATACAGCCGGGCGTGGTGGTGCACGCCTTTAATCCCAGCACTCGGGAGGCAGAGGCTGGGATTGCTGTGAGTTTGAGGCCAGCCTGGTCTACAAAGTGAATCTAGGTCAGCCAACGCTCCACAGAGAAACCCTGTCTCGAAACCCCCCTCCCCAAAGTGTGTGTGTGTGTGGGGGGGCTGGAGAGATGGCTCAGAGGTTAAGAGCACTGAGTACTCTTCCAAAGGTCCTGAGTTCAATTTCCAGCAACCTCATGGTAGTTTACAACCATCTGTTATGAGATCTAATGCCCTCTTCTGACCTGCAGGCAGAATACTGTATACATAATAAATAAATATTAAAAATATATATACACTGGTGAAAATATCAGAGAGGCGGGTCACTACAAGATGGAAGAATCTGTCCTATTTGCCTTAGATGACATTCTTAGCTTTTGGGTTGGTGAAAGTTAGTAGCTTGTTAATAGATTCCAAAATGCTTTTAATCTGTTGGTCATAGGATGCTAGTTCTGACCCAGAGGTTAACAAAGAATGGCTGTTCAGGGAGCTAAATCTAGCCTTAGACTAGATAATAAAGCCTAGACCTGGAACATTACAATCTCTCCATATTACTGCTATCCTCCTGCCTCAGTTTCCAGATGTTTTGATGTGAAGTGTGCACCCATACCCACCTGTCACATTCAAAATGCTTTGGGTCATCACTCATCTTCCTCCTCCTCCTCCCTTTCTTTGTTAACTCACAAACCCAAATGATGTGTGAAGTGGATGTATTGGTTGGTAGATGTGTATTATAGATCAGGTTCCATACAAAAGATCTATCTCTGTCCCCACATGTCTGCTAAAACATACAAGTTTCCAAATATACGAGATCAAGGGACTCTGGCAGGGTGAAGATGGCTTTGGCAGGCCTTGCCTTTCTCCCCATCCCCTCTGTCTTGCTCAGTTATATTACATTCCTAAAGCTACCCCGAAAAGTCTATTCCCTTATTTGGCCACTTCTTCCTCCAGAGGCTGACTACTAAAGTCCAGCTATCAAAGTATTGAAGTTCAGCAATCAAAAGCCCCCTTTGGCTCAATTAACATGCCCAATTAAAACTAAACACTTGATCCTAACACAGGGCTTTCCCCTTTACCTTATAAGCTGCCATTTTCCTATGTGCCATGTATGTCTGTCTCTTCTCTATCCAGAGGCAGTCCTTTGTCCCACTCTGGGCCAAATACTCATTCTCTCTCTCCCTTCTTCTTTTCCCCTTCTCTCTTATCCTCTGTTTTCTGTCTTGGTCTCTTATTCCCTGACTTCTATCCCTCTGGTGCAAATGAATCTCCTTAGTGCTAAGAACCTGGTCTTGGTGCTCAAGATATGCCTTGATCAGATCCTTTGAAAGTTACAAAGGAAGATCAACAGTTTTTTTGATTTGTTTCAGGGGAGAATGTTTGTTTGTGCATACATGCTGTTTGTTTGTGAGGGAATTAAGTTTTCTCAATGCCTAGTTACTTAAAATGATAATAAAGGGATGGGGTGGTAGGGTACTCACCGGAGGATGCCTGAGTGTGGGAAAGAATAAGCCTTGTCACAGGTGGGAGCAGTCTTGGCCGGCTTTACCCTTGGGGCACCCCATGAATACCTTGTGACAGACTGAGTGGAGCCATCCTGGGTCTGGAATTCAGGAAGCAGACCTAGGAACCCCACCTGGGCTATTGTCTTTCTAATGGACCCTCACCGGGAGAAGTAGACGGTCCTTCCCACGTGACTCAGGCAGTTGGGGAAGAGAGAATAACAAAGTCGGCTGCTGAGAGAGCGTGCAGAGCAGGGGACCAGCTGGACCAGCACGCAGGCCAGAGAGACACCTAAGGACCCGGCCTGTGGAACGGCTACCGGAAGGTTCACTCTTTTGTTCCTTTAACTTTTTTCCTTCTTGTATAAGCTAATTGGGTTGTATAATAAAGTTTAATTGCTAAGAAACAGAGTCAACACCTGAGGGTCTGGGATAAGTGATCCAGTATTGAAAAGGGGGCTGAAGGAAGCCACACTAGAGCCAGAGAAACATGATGTGAATCACAAAGTAAAATTAGTTTTTTGAGAAGATAAAACAGTATGCTAAAAGTATTTCATGCTTCCCTGGCTCCCAGTGAACTGACTGCCTCAAGCTCTCTTCTGCTATTGGGACTATTTGGGTGAAAGTTAAAGGAACTGTGTAAATCTGGCAAATTCTTTTTATAAAATACAGTCTGATTTTGTATCTGAAAGGAGTACTTCTTTATTCCCAGGGTTCATAGAAGGAGACCTCATACAGGCCTTGGCTGGACACTAAAATCTCTTCCTGAGCTTGCCAAAAGGTGTGAGGTTGAATCACTGGACTGGATTTCATTGTCCCATTCAAGCTACCACTGGGACTGCAAATGTTTGCTGCTGAGTCAATTTCTTGTAAATAGCTCCACACATTATGAATACATAATTTAGTTTGGTATTGCTGATTTCAGCATGTACCCTCAGGGGTCCAGAACAGTCATCCTGCTTATTTTTGGAGGAGCTCTGGTCTGTGTTTGTAGGAAAGCAAGCAGGCAGCTGCTAGGCACATGAGTAGGATGTTTTCTGTCTTGAGTGGCACTGGGATTCATCTAATCTGCTGAGCTCATGCCATGCAAATCCACTAGAAAGAAGTCAATGGGAGCAGGCTGTTGGCCCCTTGAACTTGGTCTCAGCTGACTGTAGATCCTATGGCTGAGATCCAACGCTTCCTTCCTTTCCTCTCAGCTCTTAATCAACAACCATCTCTTTTTCACCTCCCAGAGAATTCACAACTTATTACCTCATACATTCAGGCACACTTCTTTGTCAAAAATCATATCTGGGTCTTTGATTCGATTCCACTGATCAACCAGCCTGTTGCTGTGCCAGTACACACACACACACACACACACACACACACACACACACACACACACACACACTCAGGAAAAAATGTAAACAAACAAAAGAAAAACAAATTGATTGTATCCATTAGTTTTCTAAGAACACACATTGTCGCCTCACACCAATACCAATGAAAGTCAATAGCGTGTGCTAATATGGAGTTGGAAGCATATAATAAATATCATACGAAAGATTGAAAAAGAACAAAGGTAGGACTTTGTGACATGACTCAATGAGTAAAGGTACTTGGTCATATGAGTTTGATCCCTGAAATCCATACACAAGCAGACACACACCATGCCTTTATGCATGAGTACATACACTCATATACATGTGTTTTTTCTAAGGAGAAAGGTAAACATCAAACATATGGGTACTGTCCTGGCTAGTTTTATATCAATTTGACACAAGCTAGAGTTACTGAAAAGAGGGAATCTCAATTGAGAAAATGCCTCCATAAGATGCAAGTATAAGGTGTTTTCTTAATTAGTTATTGATGGGGGAGGGCCCATTGTGGGCGGTAGGTTTCTGCCATGTTTGAGTTACTGTCCTGACTCCCTTCAATGATGGACTACAGTGTAGAAGTATAAGCCAAATAAACACTTTCCTCCCAAACTTGCTTTTAGGTCCTAGTGTTTCACTGCAGCAGTAGAACCCATAATTAGGGCAGGTATATTCTTCTAGTGGTTATGCTACAAAACCAATGGGTTTGCATCTTGGTGAATTTAAAGCCAAAAAGAACAAGGACATAAAAGAGTGGGGGTGACGTCCATTACCCACAGCAGTGAGATTGTCTGGAAAGCAATGCCATCCCTAAAAGAAGATTGAGTGGGCATTTTACAGGGAACCTACACAGACCATCCATATAAAACACAAGTTTCATGTCAAAGGGAAGAGGACTTGATTCTTTAGCAATATAAAGATGATCATGGCACATACATAAATTTACATTCTCTAAATGACATATTCTAGTGTGGAAATGGTTTCATGAGGCTTATATAGCTATAGAACAAAATGAAGTCAGGAATCCAGACGTTTCTCAAGTATGGATGGAAACAGGTGAACAGCTTACAGAGAAGCAGGGAACTATCTGGGTATAGGTTTCAGATGCTACCTGGCATCCCTTGTAGCTCTTAGTTGGTAGAAGTTAGTTGTCTGTTAATGCATCCTTGAGGTTTTAGCTGATAGTCACAGGGATGTTCAGGCACAATGTGGACAGTGGTTGGCTATTGAGGGCCCTATGATGCTTAGTTTTATCAACTTGGTACAATCTAGAACCACCTGGCAGGGGTTGTCTAGGTAAGGTTGGCCTGCTGGCATGTCTGTGGAGGGTTGTCTAATATACTATTGTGGGCAGCACCATTTTCCAGGTGTGTCTTCTCCACTGCATGAGTGCAGGGAGAGCCAGCTGAGCCAGCTGAGCTAGTGTGTGTGCATACATTCTCTCTCTCCTTTTGACTGAGGATGTGACTCCCTGTTTCAAGTTCCCGAAGTCTTGAAATGATGGACTGTGGCCTTGGATTGTGGGCTAAAACCTCTTGCTCCTAACTTGCTTTTTGTGAGGGTGTTTTATTATAGCAACAGAAATAAAATGAGAATAGATATATACTAAGATAGCCCAAGATAATCTGGCCTTGGATCTGCTGTATTCCAATTTTACAACCACAAAGTTCCCATCAGTCGACCAGCCTGTAAAATCTTAATACAAATGTAGCTTTATTTCCTCCAAGGAACTTTACTTCATAATGTTCATATAAGAAAACACATTTCATGATGGGTATAGTGGCGCACACCTTTAATTCCAGCACTCAGGAGGCAGAGGCAGGCAGATTCCTGTGAGTTCGAGGCCAGCCTGGCCTACAAAGTGAGTATAGGACAGCCAAGACTACACAGAGAAACCCTGTCTTCAAAAACCAAAACCTCGGGGCTGGAGAGATGGCTAGGCAGTTAAGAGCACTGACTGCTCTTCTAGAGGCCCTGAGTACAACTCACAGCAAGCACATGGTAGCTCACAACCATGTATAATGTGATCTAATGCACACTGTATACATAATAAATTAAAAAATAAAGTAAAAGAAAAACCAAAAACCAAACCAAATCAACCAACCAACCAACCAACCAAACAAACAAACAAACAAAAAACCCCACATTTCTGGAGAGATGGCTCAACGGTAAAGAGCATTTGTTACTCTTGCAGCCCGGTTCAATTCCTAGCACCCACATAGTGACTCACAACTGGTCTAGCATTTTCTATGGGCCCCAGGCATGCACACCATACACATATATACATACAGGTGGTCTTATTTTTGTTGTTGTTGTTTGTTTCTTTTTTTCAAGACAGGATTTCTCTGTGTAGTCATGGCTGTCCTAGAACTCACTCTGCAGACCAGGCTGGTCTTAAACTCACAGAGACTCACCTACCTATGCCTTTCAAATGCTGGGATTAAAAGCATGTGCCACCCCTGCCCAGCAGATATACATTTTTGAGCATGTTCCACCTAGGTTATTTATCACATATTCAGTTTTGGGCAGAGAATTTAGTGTTATAATGAACAAAGTTTACCCCAGATCACCTAAAGAATGAGTAAGCCATGCAGTGGTGGCTCACGCCTTGAATCCCAGCGCACAGGAGGTAGAGGCAGGTGGATCTCTGAGTTCGAGGCCAGCCTGGTCTACAGAGTGAGTTCCAGGACAGCGAAGGCTACACAGAGAAACCTTGTCTCAACAAAACAAGTAAAACAAAAAACTAAAACCAAACCAAAACAAAACAAAAAGAATGAGTCAGAGTGATTTGGTGGTCTTAGCTGCTTCCCTATATTTTTCCCCAAAGAGTCTAGCTGAAACAAAATTAAGAACAACTTTGAAGGCACATTGAGGATTTGGGAGTGTGGAGGGGATTATTTTTATTTACCTCAGGCTGGTCCCAAACTCCTGATTTTCTTGCCTTAGTCTCCAAAACTCTGGGATTACAGGCATTGGCTATATGCCCAGCCCAGATAAGGTCTTAAAGAGCCAGTAGTTTTCTCTTCCCATACATTCATGAGTTTGTCCCTAGAGGTGCCTTCCTTACTAGCTGCTATCAGTGCTCCATATTCAGATAAATGACATGAATCCCATTTGAATCTTTCTAGGAAAAGTTACTTACTTACTGTTAGGTGCATGGATGATGACGAGCCATGCCATGTTTTACTGATAATCTCAATTCTTGGGGAGGGCAGCATATGACATGAACAGTGTTTAAGTGTTGGGTTCAGACAAGCCTCAAAATACATGTATCATTGGCTGTACACTATCAATATGCACTACAGATCTCTTCTGTGCCTTGCTTTGTTTTTCCCATCTGCAAGATGGGAAATGAATGCAAGTTTCAATTGAGGCAACAAATGGGAGGCCCAGACCCAAGACTAGCAATAGTAGGTGAGTCCTTTTCAAGTCAGGATTGAGACTATGAACATACAATGCTCATCAAGTGCTGGGCACACCTTTAATCCCAGCACTCAGGCAGCAGAGGCAGGAGGATCACTGTGACTTCAAGGCCAACTTGGTTTACAAAGTGAGTCCAGGACAGCCAAGGCTACACAGAGAAACCTTGTCTTGAAAAAACAAAACAAAACAAAACAAAAAATCAAAACAACAACAGCAACAACAGTAACAACAAAAACCAATGCTCATCAAGAACTGAGTTTGAGGGCTGGAGGGCTGGAGAGACGGCTCAGTGGTTAAGAGCACTGTCCTTCCAGTGATCCTGAGTTCTCAGGATCCAGCATCCACACAGTGACTCACAGCTGTCTATAATGAGATCTGGTGCCCTCTACTGGCGTGTAGTTGAACATACAAACACAACTTTGTACATATAATAAATTCATCTTAAAAAAAACCAAAAACCCAAAAACCAAAAAGTGACTCTGAGGGCACTACTTTCTATGAAAAGAGCTCTTGTTTGCCCTTTGTTGTCTTAAATTTAGGCAGAAGAGTGGCTGTCAAAGGAAATACAAGTCTGGGAGGAACTGAGGTCTGACTGGCTAGTACCCAGTCCTGTATAGTCTCATCAGAGAACTGTCCCTGTAGTTTTGTGAGGTTTTAAATTAAAAATGCATTAGGAAATTTAAGTATAGGTACTTCAAATGCTTCAAATGAGAAAGGGGGATGTCATGGAGGGGGTGAGTTGACTTTCCCAAATCCATGAAGATAAGATGTAGATTTAAGACTTATTTCTACTGTCACTAGGGCAGGTAGTAAAATTTGGCCTGCTGAACATGTCATGAGAGGCTGGGCTGAGGTTCCCTGGAGAGTACTTTCACAGCGTGGGTGCAGTGCTAGATTTGATTCCAGGAAAACCAAATAACTAAAGAACATTTCCAAACACTCCGTATACTCAGCATTGAGTCACAATTTTAAAACAAAACAAAACAAATCAAAAGAAAACAACACATAGTTTTGTAAAGTATTCCTAGAATTATCGGATCTTTTGACTCACCCCCTTCGTTTGGTTACTTGGAAGGTATTTTAGGATCAACATTAATTGTCAAGCATTAAGTCAATGGCTATTAATATCTCTTCAATGTGTCAAGCACCATCCTGGGTGCCTGGCATAAGCTTTGGAACAAAAACTCGTAAATATAGAATTTTTTTGGGGGGGTGGACAAAGAATGTTAATTTTGTTTTGTTTTGTTCTTTGAGACAGGGTTTCTATGTGTAGCCCTGGCTGTCCTGGAACTAACTCTGTAAATCAGGCTGTCCTCAAACTCATAGACATCCTCCTGCCTTTGCCTCCCAAGTGTTGGGATGTACCATTACAGCCCAGGAAGAATGCTAAAAACTAAAAGTTGACTATCTATATTTACTTACTTAGTAATTTTTCTTTTTTTTCCCCTGAAAAGCTTCCACCTTTCTCTTGTTTCTTTGCCTCACAGAAGATCTTTATTTCCAAAAGACAATTTTAGGTTCCCACATGTGCTGCATCCTCACCTTCTAGAGTGGGGTTAGAGAGGGAGCAGAGTAACTGAGTACAATGGGGTCTCCTCTAAGTGAATGTGACCAGATGAAAGTGTGCACCAAGATTTGTCACAGCACCTATGGCGAACACTGACGTTATCTGTAAAGCAATACTCTCATCAGATAATGTGTGGGAGTTTTATTTCAGAAGCTTACACATACTCATATGAGAAAGGAGACATTGGTGGCACTTCTGAGCTTGTTTGATGTGCGGTGTCCATCACTGGGCATGCTTAATTTAAAGTCATGTCCCACAGACTTAAAAGGGAAGATGGTGGACATTAAGCTCCCAGGCATTTTTGTTTAGCATTGTAAGTGCAAAGTTACCTTTAGGTGACCTTGGCAGTTTCCTTAAATGTTTCTACTATATGTTTTTCAGGTGGACCTAAAAGGAAGATTTCTTCCTTGTAAATACAGTTTGCCCCTAAATCTACCTCTCTCTTTAGTGTTTTTTACTACCAGAGTGTGGGGCTCCATACAGCCCTTAGTGAATGATGCACACTGCTAGGACTTTTAAAAATACATTCCAGAATAATGGAATGCTTCACCCCTCATCTGTTCAAGTTAAAAACCTACTAAATAAGATTACAACTAATATTTAAAACCGAAGAACTAGAAGTAAATCATATATTACATGTCATATCTGAGAAATTAGCAGAAAACTTTTACTATGGTTGAACATATGGTTGAGACAAACATCCTCAAAAATTTTACGCATATGGGCTTCTATCTTATCTGTTTTCTAATTATGTCTACTAGAAAACATGGTGTGACATTTAATCATTTTCGTTCCTTCCTTCCCTTTTTTTTTTTTTTTTTTTTTTTTTGACCACTTTAATATCAAGTAGTAAAACTTAATCGTGATTACCCTACATTTGTCCTTGGGTAACCTCAGAGTAAGGAAGTTCTTTTAATTAACATGGAAAAGGAGCGGAGGATTTTCAAATAAATTTGCACAAGGTGCTGCAGATGCGAAACAAAGGCCTGGAAAGAACTGTATGTTCTGAAGAATTATAGCAACAATAACACAACAAGGTTCACTTTTGTTGTTGTTTGTTTTTGTGGATTTTTTTTTTTGTTTGTTTGTTTTCCCTGAGACAAGGTTTCTGTTACCTAGTCCTGAATTCTAGTTACAGACCAGGTTGGCCTTGAACTATCAGAGATAGTTTTCCTCTGTCTCCGAAGTGCTGGAATTAAAGACGTGGCAGGTATTAACTTGTGGAAAGCGAATGACAAAATGAGGGAACTGTGGGTTATAATCCATACTGTAAATTAGATCTCACTGACAGCTTGAGGCTCCGTGGCCCGGGTAGTAGACGCATAGGGACTGACGCAGGCGCAATAGCAGGGGCACGTCATACACGTGCAGCGTCAGGGCACCGTTAAGGACCCAACCGTGGTGGAAGATGGCGTCCAACCTCAGGAAGTCAAATGTGGCCTCCACCAGTTACAAGAGAAAGGTGGGTCCTAAGCCTGAACTCACCGAAGATCAAAAGCAAGAAGTTCGCGAAGCCTTTGACCTCTTCGATTCTGACGGGAGCGGGACCATCGACGTGAAGGAGCTGAAGGTGGCCATGAGAGCTTTAGGCTTTGAACCCAGGAAGGAAGAGATGAAGAAAATGATTTCAGAAGTGGACAAAGAGGCCACGGGAAAGATCAGCTTCAATGACTTCTTGGCCGTGATGACTCAGAAGATGGCTGAGAAAGATACGAAAGAAGAAATTCTTAAGGCTTTTAGGTTGTTTGACGACGACGAAACCGGGAAAATCTCGTTCAAAAACCTTAAACGAGTAGCCAATGAACTGGGGGAAAGCCTCACAGACGAGGAGCTGCAGGAAATGATCGATGAAGCTGATCGTGATGGCGATGGAGAAGTGAACGAGGAAGAGTTTCTTAAGATTATGAAAAAGACCAACCTTTATTGACTGACTGGGATCCGTGCTTCTGTTTTGTATAGAAGAATAGCTGTGGTCTGCTCCCTCTTCCTGCCTCATTTGTCTTGCTTGGCCTCTAAGCCTCTAGATCAATTATAAAATTTGAAGATACTTACTATGTGAGATCTGTTGTTTAATTCTCAAGAGCAAACCGCAGTTAAAAGTCTTTGAGGTTGGAGAACACTCCCTGCTTGCCATTCTTTAAACTGAACACAGGACGGCTTCCTGGGTCAAACAAAACTGTGATTCTCTGGTCACTTTAGTGATTTTAAATAATATGCATACACTGGTGATTCCTTCATGTCAAGTCAGTGTACTAGCATGGTGAGTTAGAATTTTCTAGGAGGTCGTTCAAACCATTGCCTTTCACTTAAGTGGATACTGCTCTGAAGGATAGTGTGGCTATTTAATTTAAGGAAAGATACTCAATAAAATCTTGCTTGCTCTTCAAAAAAAATATAGGTGTAGGTTTGTTGAGTGTCATGATACATAGCTATAATTTTAGCGCTTGGGAGGCAATGTGCTGAACCAGCCTAGGCTTATATAGCTCCAGATCACATGGAGACTATAGAATGGGACCCTATTTCAAAAACCAAAAGAGAATTGGGGAGATAGCTCACATGGTATAGTGCTTGCTGTGTAAGCTTGGAAACCTGAGTTTAAATCCCCACCATTCCTAAATTATTTTATTTGGGTTCTTATATCTCTTACTCCCTTCCAACCCTTATCCATCCTAAAATCTTCCAACTCCCCAATTCTAGGTAGGTGAAAAAGAAGTTCAGTGAGAAGAGGTGTTGGTCTTTCTAGCTACTTCCTACTGGTTAAGGTCATTGGGTTCTTTGGGGCAAGTCCAATCTCCAACTTCTCATCAAACTGTATCAACAGCAACCAGGAGCAGCAGGGGACAGCCTCAGCAGCCTTCTTTTTCAGAGCCCCCTTGGCTCTTTCTCAGTTCTGGTATTTATATTTATACCTTTTCAGAGTCCTCAGAATTAAACTATCTGCATCTGACAAAGATCACATGCTCCTGCCATAGTTAACAGCTAGATGAGCTAAAGCAGTCCCATTCATCTGGGATTAAAGCAAAAACATGTTTACACAACGTAACTAAGCATAACTAAGTTCCCCGCCCCCCCCAGACAGGGTTTCTCTGTGTAGCCTTGACTGCCCTGGCCTAGCTTTGTAGACTAGGCTCACAAACTTATGTGATCTGATGCCCTCTTCTGGCCTGTGAGTGTACATGCAGGAACACTGTATACCATATTTTTTGGACCATAAGATGCACCCAGGTTTTAGAGCAGTAAAACAAAAAAATATTCTGAACCAAATTAGTACTAGTATAATAAAATATTTATTAAAATATAACAAAATATGGTAATATTAAACAGTGTTAAGAGGAGAAAAGACTTATAGACTCAAGCACTTTTCTGGAAACCCCAAAACTCGTCACTACTGTCAGAATTTAGCAAGCTCAGTTGTCGACAATCACTTGTATCACTTTCTTCTCTATCTTCATATATGACATTATCTTCAGTTCCATCTAAGGCATTGCTATGCCACAGTTTTTGAATGATTGTACAACAATGATTTCCTCCATCACTCACTGCCACGATGTTTTAATCCACTTACAAACATTCGTCCTGTTGGGGTCAGATCATGATTCCCAGCAGCCATCCATTTGTTCCACTTTTACACTTTTTTTTCCTGGAGACAGAGTTTCTCTGTGTATCCTTGGCTGTCCTGGACTCACTTTGTAGACCAGGCTGGTCTCAAACTCACATGGTTCCACCTGCCCTGGCTCCTGAGTGCTGGGATGAAAGGCGTGCACAAGCACTGCCTGGTTTAAATCTGTTCTTTATTGTTTTGCTAATATGTGCTCTGAACTGTTGAAGTACTAATAAAGCAGATTTTTTTTTTTTATAAAGCAGATTTTTTTCAGAAGCCCTCCAGGACCTTTGAACCACACTTTTTCAATCCATTTGTCTTTTCACATATGCAGAATGAACAGTTGTCTTCTCTCATAAGCCCAGTAACAATTTCTGCATAACAATGTGGACCCGCTGGAGTCAAGGAAGGACAAATGGTAGCTAGAGCTTGCTTATTGCTACACATGCTTCTGCATTCCCCCTGTCCCATTCCATACAGGAAGCTGGCATGCCCCTGCTTACTTGGCAGGCTAAGATCGGCATTCAGTGAGATGGAGGGTGGGGAGCAGAGACCAAGTTCTGATTGAGATGGGATTTTGGAGATACTGCCCACACCTCTTCCTGTTCCCATGGACACACTGAACCCTGCACGTGTTCCTCGGCTGGCACACTGAAGACATAGGTAAGTGATCTCCTTATTGATGCTGGATGGACAGCAATCGGACCATAAAACACACCCTAATTTCCCTCACTTTTGGGGGAGAAAGTGTGTCTTATGATCCAAAAAATATGGTTCATAATAATAAATAATTTTAGGGGCTGAAGAGATGGCTCAAAGGTTAAGAGCACTATCTGCTCTTCCAGAGGTCCTGAGTTCAATTCCCAGCAACCACATGGTGGCTCACAACCATCTATAATGAGATCTCATGCCCTCTTCTGGCACCTGCTTTTAATCCCAGCACTTGGGAAGTAGAGGCAGATGGATCCATGTGAGTTTGAGGCCAGCCTGGTCTACAAAGTGACTCCAGACAGCCAAGGCTACACAGAGAAACCTTGTCTCAAAAAACAAGTGGAAAAGAAGAAGAAGAAGAAGAAGAAGAAGAAGAAGAAGAAGAAGAAGAAGAAGAAGAAGAAGAAGAAGAAGAAGAAGAAATAGGCCAGTGTCACAATTTGGTTTCCGAGTCTACTGTGTTCCTGACTATGGTCAGTCTTGGGGGATATGGTGTTCAATTAACCATCAATATCTCACTGAGATTGGTGCTTGAGTGGTCAATGTGGCAATTCTTGTACTACAAGAAAAGGAAAGCGAGAACTGAGACTGTTTCTCCTGAAAACAGAATTCTCCGGAAGCATGTGACTCCAACGAATTAGGACTTATGCCCCTGGGCTCCATGAGAAAAAGACAAGAATTTTTGGTTCCAGTTAGACTTCTCAGGTGTCAGAGGGATAGGCCCAGTGGTAAAGAGAGCTTACTGTTCCTGCAGAGGACATGAGTTCAGTATCCAGCACCTACATGGAACAGTTTACAACTGCCTGAAACCCAAACTCCATGCCATCTTCTGACTTCCCTGGGCACTGCCTGCCTCATCTGTGACAACCATACATATACATGAATGAAAAAATAAAAATATATCTTACCAAAGAATACCTTAGCAATCAAACCTTCCTGATGAAGGACCATGCTGCCTCAGGATTGTGTTCCTGTGATTCAGCCAGCACATAGAGGCACAGGTAGAAGACCTTTCCCCAAGTGCCACAGATGCTTCAAGCTGCTAATGTTGTCATGGTCTATTAGGCATCTCTACTTCAGTACATGTTTTCAGGATGTAACATGAAATATCTAGGCAGAGAATATATAGACTCAACTTTATTATTAGGAAAGCAAGTTTAAAAAAAAGTAATAAGTGAATTGTAGCAAAAAATGAGAAGGCCAGAGAATCATCACATCCTTTCCCAACATAGAGCACAGTAGGCTCAGGCCAACACTGTTCGAAATAAACACACTTCACCTCCTTACTTGCATTCACCAACACTTTAAAATAAGCAGACTTCTACACTTCATTCTCAGTAAGGAAAAAGGCTGGAATCCAGAGGGAGAGATATTAAAAGTATTTGGCTGGTTAGTGGTGGTCTTGTAATTTAACCTCACTTCCCACCTCTCAAGCTATTTCTTCTGTCATGGTGAGTTTGTGAGACAGGCCCTGAGATAAACTCTATCTTGTACAGGGCCACTTGGTAGCTGAATATGTGAAATGTACAGCCAAACGACAGAAGCTGAAATCTTGTCATGAGTGCAAATGTCACTTTTTGTTTCCTTCAACAAAGGGATGAGATAAGAGTCAGACCCAAGCTGTGTGAGTACACAGCTTGAGCTGGGCCCAGAGCACTTTGTTCTCTGTTCTTACTATCCCTAGGCCGAGGCCTGTAAGCGTCTAGCCTCTGTACAACCTAATCTTCCAAGCTGACTAATTAAATATGGTTTCTCTTGGCTTCTGACTGAATTGCTCTGCTTGGCCTCATTCTAACTTTGGCTATGTTTTAATCTTCTGGCTCCTTTTCACTCTCTGGCGTGTTCTGTCTTCACTTGTGTCTAGCCTGGCTCTGTAAAACTATCCTGGTAAAACTGCCACACACATCCCCCCCAACCCCGGCACTGCTCTTAATTAGCATCTCTTTCTGTACTGTTCTTGTGAGAGCTGTGTGTATCCTATCTCTGATTCATTTTGTCATAACTTTCCCTGATTCACCACTTAGTTGGCCCCTCAGTTAGGTGTCACTTTCAAACATGGCTGCTTCTTTCTACAGACTAACCTTACCTTTACTGTTAGAAATTAAAGGTGCATACTAAGGGAGTGTCTGTTATTCCAGCCAGATCACACTGTAATCCAGGGCATGTCTGTATTCCAGCAAGATACCTTACACCTAGAAAATTCTTCTTCATTTGAGTGCAGGGCCCTGTGCCAGGTTCCTACTAAGGTTTCATTTTGTACATGGGCACTCATTGCTTCCCAGTCCCCTGCTCTATCTGCCCAGATAGGCACTTCCCTCTATTTTCTCTAAAGCATTATTCATTTCTGAAGCTCTTGTTATCATAATGTCAGTGTTTTTGTTTTTAATTTAAATTGTGAGGTATTGGAGGATTGAACCTCAGGACCCTCATACATTCTAGACAAGTGACAAGTGCTTTCTCACTTGAGCTTCATCTCAAGTCCTGTTTTTTTTTTTCAAATTGATTTAGGTTGTATATTAGTCACTTTTGAGTTACTATAATCAAATGCCTGAGACAGGCTACTGAGACAATATTTATTTAGCTCAGTCATGGAGGCTCAAGGGTATGTCACTGGAATTGACTCAGTTGTTAGCTGTACCTCATCAGGAAGAACAATGTCAGTTTGGGGGCTGACAAGATAGTATGTCTCTTGCCAGGAACAAACAGAGTAGTGTGACAATCTCTTTTGAAGGATGCCAGCAATGTCTTGAGGCTCCAATGTTTCACCACAAAAAGCTCCATTCTGGGGACCAATATTTACTATAAGAAGAGTTGGGGGATGTTCCTTCAGGTTGTAACAGACTGCCGATTTCACATAAATATATTTCTGTTTTTTAAAAAAGATGTATTTATTTATTATTATGTATACAGTGTTGTCGGCATGTACACCTGCAGGCCAGAAGAGGGCATCAGATCACATTATAGATTGTCATGGGCTACCATGTGGTTGCTTGGAATTGAACTCAGGACCTCAGGAAGAACACTTAGACTCTGAGCCCTCTCTCCAGACCTATATTTCTGGTTTTACAACAATGGCTGGACATTGGGTTGTTGAGATAGCATAGCAGGTAAAGGTACCTGCAGCTAAGAAAGACCATCTGAGTTTCATCGCCAAAACCTCCACATAGTGGAGGGAGAGAACTGATTCTGGCAAGTTGTCTTCTGACCTCCACATATCACACCATGTGTGTGTTCATACATACAAAACGAATGAATGAGTGAATAAATAAACGGACATCTTCCCAAACAGGAGTCCTTCCTGTCTTTTACACTTAGCCAGAGAGAAACTACCTCTCTGGCTCCAGACTCAGACCACAGGAGATGGGCTCCTTATCACTCTGGTCACTGTGCAACCCATGGCTTCCAGTTTCCTATGCACTATTAGCTAGCAGCAAAGGATGTAATGCACCTAGGTGGACAATATTCCATCCCATTAGCCCAGTGACAAGTGAAGGACAGTCTTTGGGAACAGAAATATCTCTACTTCTTGCCGCTGTCCATTTCTACCAAGAAAAAGATGCTCTTGGGTTAAGGAGTTATACTCCTTATATGTTCCACTTGCCTGGAGGCAGGGAGAAGTCTCTCACTGTCTCTTTGTCTCTGTCTCTGTCTCTCTGTCTCCTCTCTCTCTCTCTCTCTCTCTCTCTCGTGTGTGTGTGTGTGTGTGTGTGTGTGTGTGTGTGTGTGTGTGTGTGGTATATATACTAGAATGACTTACAGGCTCTGATAACTAATTCAGCAATGGCTGACTGTAAATGGAAAGTCCTCAGTAGTTCCTCAGTCCATGAAGATGGATGTCTCAGCTCATCTTTAGTATGGGGTGGAATCCCCAAGAAGTACGCTCTAATGCCAGCGAAGGACTAGACTGCTAGCAAGGCAAAAGCATGCAGGCAAATTGTTAAACCTGCCTTCTTCCATGTCCTTCTGTAGCTTCCAGCAGAAGGCATGGTTCTTAGTGTCTGTAAGATGACTGCCCAGGCCCTTCTTCCTTCTAGAGTCTCTGTTGAGACTACCCTAGTGAACAAACGCAATGTTTTTTCTAGCCCAGCATTATGGGTCCTTCTCAGTTCAGCTTCTAGCAGTTAAAAGGCTGAGAAAGAAGTCCAGACCCAGGCTCTCTCTGACCCCTTCTCCCTTGAGAATGCAGGGAATGACTTCAGCAGGTGCTTTGTGGATACACACTTCCACTTCGAACTGGAGTTAAAGAAGACTGTTCCTTGGGTCCTCTGGGAGAGCAAGAATCCAGTTAACGGATGAGCTATCTCTCTAGTCCCTGCACTTGACTTTTGTTTTTTCAGCTGTTTGTGTTGTATTGGTTGGACTAGATCACCGCAACAAAAGATAGAAATCTCTGAAGATCTGTAGGGATGGGTACATGAGGTGTTGTGGAGGAATGTCTTGTGTGGATGTAGCAGTTGTCAGCAAAGATGTTTGTCCAATCAGCTGTGCAGAAGAACAGGGAGTAGAAGGCAGGACTTCCTGGTGGAAGGAAATAAACTCTGGGAAGGGGAGAGAAAAGCATTCTTTTACAAGGAGACCAGGAGGAAAAGTAGTGTGTTGTGAGTGCTGGGAAGACAGCTGCGCACTTGGCTGTAGAAAGAGACTGATGGAGCAGAAGCTGTCCCAGGAATTATCAGATTGGCAAATCACTGTTTCTTATGTGGGTTTTAAATGTACTAGGATTAGAGTAGATCAGAATCTGCCCAGCATGGTGTTTACAGCTTAAAAAGAAACAATAGTATATCAGTATCTGTCATTGGGGAACTAGCTGGTTACAGCAAACTACTGCCTTAGTAATTTACTGTATTAGCTAACTAGAATTCTGTTGAACAGCAGTAAAGATGCAAATTCTATGGTATTTACACTGGGTTATCTCAAATGGCCCACTCCTCCCATGTCCTAGCATGGACTAAGCATGCCTTCAAATTGCAATGAAAAATGAGTTAGAGAAAGCCCATTTTCTATTAGTTTATACAGATTTTTAAAATGTTAAACCCTAGTTTTCCCTTTAGGTAGTGTTCTTTTTCTAAGTCAGCATTGCTACATCTTCTCCGAGGTTCAAGTTTTTACTATTTTCTCATTTTGGAAAAAGAAAAAAAGCAGTATCCTCCAGTTTTTACTGAGTCTCCACTTTATGCAACAGAGGGCTAATGATGGGATGCACACTGAGAAGTGAGTCATTTGGCAGTTTCTTTAACATGATGATATCACCCCATACACATACACTAACTTAGATAGTGAAGGTTTATCACCTTAGTGGCCTCTCAACACAGTCAACAAGCTCCACAGAGACTCTCCAGGCTGCTGCTGGCATAGCATAGCATCTTGCCTTATAATAAGCTCTCTGAACAGTAATGCTAAAGTAATGCTAGAAGAGGAGTAAGTGTACAAGCCAAAGAGCATGGTATTGTGATTGTTACTGGGCTGGGGATGCCATTCAGCAGTAGAGCCTGGCGTATCTGAGACTATAGGCTTCATCCCCAGTACCCCCAAAAGTAAGTATCATGCACCACACATAACTGGACAAAGTAACTCTTATAAAGCTAGAAGACTAGAATGTTTACATCAACAATTTACTGAACTAGGATGTAAAAATCAATAAATGGGATGATATCCATCACAGGAACTTTTATTTCCTATTAGGACCACCTTCACATATGTGGTTTGTCTTCCATCAAAGTATTAGTGTCTGGCAAATGACTAGGTTGATCTGTAGAAAGTTTAAAGCACTAACAGATGTAAAATGAACACAATTCATATGCAGCATGGCTCTTCTCCTCCTCCTCCTCCTCCTCCTCCTCCTCCTCCTTCTTCTTCTTCTTCTTCTTCTTCTTCTTTTTCTCTCTCTCTCTCTCTCTCTCTCTCTCTCTCTCTCTCTCTCTCTCTCTCTCTCTCTCTCTCTCTCTCTCCCCAAAGGCTTATTTACGTCTATCTCTCTCTAAAGATTTATTTATTTATTATGTATACAATGTTCTGCCTGCATGTGTGCCTGCATGCCAGAAGAGGGCACCAGATCTCATTATAGCTGGTTATGAGCCACCATGTAGTTGCTGAGAATTGAACTAAAGACCTCTGAAAGAGCAGACAGTGTTCTTAACCACTGAGCTATCTCTCCAGCCCTAGAGTGGGGCTTTCAAACTCTTCTCTAAACACTGATACACCCTCTCAGCCTCTGACAGTGATGGTTGGGAAAGTTTCCAGAAATATTTGGCATCAGAGTTACCAAGGAGAACCAGACGTTGTTGCCTAATGAGAATGCCTTAAGTACAGAATGATGAAGCACATGGGAAATTAGCTGATGTGGACATACACTTAGGAGTGTGGAAGAGGAAAACTCATTTCAATTTTGTATGACCTTGAAAAAGTCAGAATGACTTATTTTCTCCCGTCCCTCAGCAACAAGAAAAAATTGAGCTATGACTATCTCCCAAGTCTTTCTATGGGCTGAACTGAAGTAAGACCCCACCTTAGCTATCATCCTTTCTGCGTCATGCTGAACGGAGCCTTTAGGCCTCATTTCCAGGTTCCTGGACCTTCAGCAGGACTTGCTGGACTACCAGCTAATGCAGCAATTACTTTCATTAAGCCACCATGTTGGTGGTTATAGGTACAGAAATGTCTCTCTGTGAAAGTTCCAAACAGTGGTGAGCAAAGGGTCAGATCACCAGGGGGTGATGTTCACTGAAAACACAGCTGGGAGAGTTCCTAGATGGTTTTTTACAGCTGCTCCTGCTTTTCCATGGGCTGCCCTTGGTAAAAGAATCTCTGCACTTTGAAGAATTTGAAAACAAAGACGTGTGTGTGAATATGAATTTTAGGTCCCTGCAAACAATTGGGTGCATTTGTTTTTCTGCACTTAAAAAAACAAAGCAACAACAAAGCACCAAACAACACCCCCTCAAAGTTATTTTCCCACCCCATCTTAGAATGCCATATATGCAAATTATCCCAACTTAATTTTAGCACATGCCATGTTGTTTTGATTTGCTACATTTTAAAATATATTCAGGGTTTTCTTTCTTTTTTTGTATCTTAACATTTTTTTACTTAAGTAATTTATTCAGATTATATCTAAATTGTTATCCCCTCACTTGTATCTTCCTGTTCCCCTTTCCTCCTTTTATCCTATTCCTCTCTCTTAGGTCTGTGACAGAAGAGGGCCTCCTCCCCCACCATATGATCACAGTCTATCAGGTCTCTTCCTGGTAGTCTGCTTACTCTTCCTCTGAGTGTCACCAGTTCTCCCCACCAAGGGGAGGTGGTCAAATAGGGGGAAACAGAGTTTATATGTGTGAATCAGTCCCCGCTCTCCACACAATTGTGGAGAATGTGCTGTACATTGGCTAGACCTTGATAGGGGTTCTAAATTTACTGCATGCATTGTCCTTGGTAAGTATTCTCTTTCTAACAGCCTATTTTAGAATTTTAAATATAGATGGGATCCAAGATGGCGGCGAGCAGTGTGGACCGCGTTTGGAGGCTCCAGTGAACAATTCAGGGAATTGTACAGATTTCTGAGCCAGGAACACCGAGGTCCGAACATCACGGCAGCGGGAGTGCTCCACGGTTCGGAGGGACCAGGGTGCGGAGGACCTACGGGCCCCTGCACACGGGAGGAGCGTGGTTTTTCTCTGATCGGAGCGGCAGCGGCAGAGGCAGCAGCACCAGCGGCACCAGCAGCGGCGGCTGAGGTTTGCAGCTCATAGCCTTCCGGTGGAGGCGATTGGTGTGGTGGCTGGTGGGAGTTGCTGTGGGAGAGGGGACTCGGGGCAGGATTTTGGTCGAGTGGAGCCTTTGGACCCAGACTGGACTCGGCAGACAGTTCGGCCCCAGAGTCCCGGGTACTGGCCCGGCCCAGCAAGCAATTCTGCCTGAGGCACTAACTCAGCTCCAGCCACAGCTCCCCTGCTGTGGCGCAGGCTTAGTTGAGCACGCTGCTCCACACTAGGCAGCACCTCAGCTCAGCGGCAGCTCCCCTGCGGTGACACAGTCTGGGCGGAGCACTTGGTTTCACCACAGGCGCTAACTCAGAGCAGCTGCAGTTCTCCTGCTGTGGCGCAGGCCTGGCCGAGCACTCAGTTCCACCCTAGGAGCCACCTCAGCTCAGTGGCAGCTCCCCAGCAGTGACACAGTCTGGGCAGAGCACTTGGTTCCACCATTGGCGCTAACTCAGAGCAGCCGCAGTTCTCCTGCTGTGGCGCAGGCTTGGTGACGTGCTCAGTTCCATCCTAGGCACCACCTCAGCTCAGTAGCAGCTCCCCTGCGGTGACACAGTCTGGGTAGAGCACTTGTTCCACCACTGGCGCTAACTCAAAGCAGCCGCAGTTCTCCTGCTGTGGCGCAGGCTGGACAGAGCTCTCGGTTCCACCAGCTCTAAGACTCTGGTTGGACACAGTGTGCAGTTTGAATCCAGAATTTCTAGCTGAGATTGGTGGTCAGTTCGGGCCCTGAGTCAATAACTGACCACAGCACGCACTTTGGGCCAAAAGGCCCTAGCGGAGCTTGGTGTGTAGTCCCAGCCCAAAAATTCTGGCTGGACCCTGTGTGCATTTTGGGCCCAGAATCCCTAGCTGAGCTTGGCAGCCGGTTCAGGCCCTGAGAATCTAGCTGAGTTCAGCCCGTGGTTCGGTCCCAGTGATACTGGCTGGACTTGGCAGGGAACACAGAAGGCTGTGGATACCTTGGCCTGACCCAACGCTCATTCAGAGACCCAGATCAATTGCAGGATCCACAGAAGAGGGTTGCTGAGGATCACTGGCTGTGAGAGACCAGAACAACAGGGCTAACCTCCTAACATCCACACCAGTGAAGCTTTGAGCTCGCAGCCTAGGGAAATCGTGAGAAAACAAGTGAATCTATCGTCAGACACCCTCCATTCAACTCTGGAAGCTACCCAACAAAAACAAAGACGGCAAGATGTCTAAAGGACAACGAAAAAGCATACGCAAAAAACCCCAAAACAACATGGCGTCTCCAGTTTCCAGCTATCCCAAAGAAAACAACCCAGAGAACTCAAATACAACGGAAATACAAGAAAATGACCTCAAATCCTTAGTAATGAGGATGATAATGGAGGAAACAAATAAAATTCGTAATCAAATGCAGGAAGACGCAGACAAACAGGTGAGAGACATAAAAGAAGCACATAGAGTGGAACTGAAAAAATTGCAGGAAAATGCAAACAACCAGATGAAAGAAATAACTAAAACGGTTCAAGCTCTGAAGACCTATAAAGAGGCAATGGAAGAAACTCAGGAATATACAAAAAATCAGATGAAAGAAATCAAAAAATCAGTTCAAGATCTGAAAATGAAAATAGGTTCAATGATAAACACACAGACAGAAGAAAAACGAGAACGTGAGACCTCAGAGAAGAAGGCGAGCAACACAGAGGTGAGCTTTTCTAACAGAATCCAAGAGATGGAAGAACGAATCTCAGGGCTAGAAGATACAATCACAGATATTGAATCAACCATTAAAGAAAATGCCAAATCTGGAAAACTCCTGACACAAGACATCCAAGAAATTAAGGACACCATGAAAAGAAGAAATCTGAGGATAATAGGCATTGAAGAAAGAGAAGACATCAGACTCCAGGGCCCAGAAACTATTCTCAACAAAATCATAGAAGAAAATTTCCCCAATCTAAAGAAAGAAATGCCTATAAACATACAAGAGGCCTAGAGAACACCAAATAGAATTGACCAGAAAAGAAAAACTGCCCGCCACATAATAATCAAAACACAAAACTTGCAGAACAAAGAAAAAATATTAAAAGCTGCAAGGGAAAAGGGCCAAATAACATTTAATGGTAAACCTATCAGAATTACACCCGACTTCTCAGCAGAGACCATAAAAGCCAGAAGGGCCTGGACAGAGATCCTGCAAACCCTAAGAGACCACAGATGCCAGGCCAGACTACTTTATCCAGCAAAATTATCAGTAACCATTGATGGAGAAAACAAAATATTCCACGACAAAAACAAATTCAAACAGTACCTATCCACAAATCCAGCTTTACAGAAGGTACTAGAAGGAAAACTCCATCCCAAAGGGTCAAGCTACAACCCAAACTACCCAGGAAATAGATAACTATCCCATGGCAAAAACACAACTACACAAATGCTCGACTGGAAACAACATCAAAATTAAGACTCTTAACAGTCACTGGTCATTAATATCTCTCAACATCAATGGCCTCAATTCTCCAATAAAGAGACACAGACTAACTGAATGGGTACATAAACAAGATCCAACATTCTTCTGCATCCAAGAAACACATCTCACCCATAATGAAAGGCATTACCTCAGGGTAAAAGGTTGGAAAAAAAATTTCCAAGCAAATGGTCACAAGAAGCAAGCAGGTGTAGCCATTTTAGTATCGAACAAAATAGACTTTCAACCAAAATTAATCAAAAGGGATGAGGAAGGACACTTCATACTCATCAAAGGTAAAGTCAACCAAGATGACATCACAATTCTGAACATCTATGCTCCCAATACAAGGGCACCCACATTTGTAAAAGATCTGCTAAAAAAGCTTAAACCACACATCGATCCCCACACAATAATAGTGGGAGACTTCAACACCCCACTCTCACTAAAGGATAAGTCATTGAAACAGAAACTAAGCCGAGAAATAACATCATTAACCAATGCCATGGGTCAAAAGGATCTAATAGATATCTATAGAACCTTTCACCCAAACAAGAAAGAATACACCTTCTTCTCTGCACCCCATGGAACCTTCTCCAAAATTGATCACATCGTAGGTCACAAAGCAAGCCTCAATAGATACAAGAGGATTGAAATAATACCTTGTATCCTATCAGATCACCATGCTCTTAGGCTGCAATTCAACAACAACAGAAATAACAAAAAGCCTACATGTACGTGGAAACTAAACAACTCTCTGCTAAATGACACCTGGGTCAGGGAAGAAATAAAGAAAGAAATCAAGGAGTTTCTGAAATTCAATGAAAATGAAGAAACAACATACCCAAATTTGTGGGATACATTGAAAGCAGTGCTAAGAGGAAAATTCATAGTACTTAGTGCCTTTAAAAAGAAATTGGAAACATCGCACATAAGCATCTTAACAACACAACTGGAAGCCCTAGAAAAAAAAGAAGCAGAAACACCCAAGAGGAGTAGACGCCTGGAAATAATCAAACTCAGGGCTGAAATTAACAAGTTAGAAACTAAGAAAACAGTCCAAAGAATCAACAAAACCAAAAGCTGGTTCTTTGAGAAAATCAACAAGATAGACAGACCATTAGCCAAACTAACTAAAAGGCAGAGAGACAGTATTGAAATCAACAAAATCAGAAATGAAAAGGGAGACATAACAACAGACACTGAAGAAATTCAAAGAATCATAAGATCCTACTTTGAAGGCATATACGCCACAAAATTTGAAAATCTAAGGGAAATGGACGATTTTCTTGAACAATTTCACTTGCCAAAGTTGAATGAAGAACAGATAAACAAGCTAAATAGTCCCATTTCCCCTACAGAAATAGAAGCAATCATCGATGGTCTCCCAACCAAAAAAAGCCCAGGGCCAGATGGTTTCAGTGCAGAATTCTACCAGACCTTTAAAGGCGAGCTAATACCGATACTCTTCAAGCTACTCCAAAAGATAGAAATGGATGGAAAATTACCAAATTCATTCTATGAGGCCATAGTCTCATTGATACCTAAACCTCACAAAGACTCAACAAAGAAAGAGAATTTCAGACCAATTTCTCTTATGAACATCGATGCAAAAATACTAAATAAAACACTTGCAAAACGAATACAGGAACACATCAAAGATATCATTCATCATGACCAAGTAGGCTTCATTCCAGGCATGCAGGGATGGTTTAATATACGGAAATCCATCAATGTAATCCACCATATAAACAAACTGAAAATAAAAAAACCACATGATCATCTCCTTGGATGCAGAGAAAGCATTTGATAAAATTCAACACCCATTCATGTTTAAAGTTTTAGAGAGATCGGGGATACAAGGCACTTTCCTCAACATAATAAAGGCTATATACAGCAAGCCAATAGCCAAAATCAAAGTAAATGGTGAGATACTCAAGGAAATTCCTCTAAAATCGGGAACAAGGCAAGGCTGCCCACTCACTCCATATCTCTTCAATATAGTACTCAAAGTTCTAGCCAGAGCAATAAGACAACAAAAGGAGATCAAGGGCATCCAAATGGGAAAGGAGGAAGTCAAATATCCCTCTTTGCAGATGATATGATAGTGTACATAAGTGACCCTCAAAACTCCACCAGAGAACTCCTAAAGCTGATAAACACCTTCAGCAAATTGGCTGGATACAAAATTAACTAAAAAAAGTCTGTAGCCTTCCTATACACAAATGACAAGCTTGCAGAGGAAGAAATTAGGAAAACCACACCCTTCACATTAGCCACAAGCAATATAAAATATCTAGGAGTTACCCTAACTAAGCAAGTGAAGGACTTGTATGAAAAAAATTTCAAAACTCTGAAGAAAGAGATTGAAGATGACCTGAGAAGATGGCATGATCTTCCTTGCTCATGGATCGGGAGAATTAACATAGTAAAAATGGCCATCCTACCAAAAGCAATCTACAGATTCAATGCAATCCTTATCAAAATACCTACACAATTTTTTAAAGACATTGAAAGTTCAATTCTGAACTTCATATGGAAAAACAAAAAACCCAGAATAGCTAAAACAATCTTGTACAATAAAAGGTGCTCCGGAGGAATCTCCATACCTGATCTCAAACTGTACTATAAAGCAATAGTAATTAAAGCAGCATGGTACTGGCACAGCAACAGGGTGGTTGATCAGTGGAATCAAATCAAAGACCCAGATATGAATCCACACACATATGGTCACTTGATTTTTGACAAAGAAGCCAAATCCATTCAATGGAAAAAGGATAACATCTTCAACAAATGGTGCTGGTCTAACTGGAGGTCTATGTGTAAAAAAATGCAACTGGACCCATATTTGTCACCTTGCACAAAACCCAAATCGAAGTGGATTAAAGACCTCAACATAAAACCAGAGACACTAAGTCACTTAGAAGAAAAAGTGGGGAAGAGCCTGGAACATATTGGCACAGGAGACAACTTCCTGAACAGAACACCAACGGCCCAGGCCTTAATGTCAACCATTAATAAATGGGACCTCATGAGGCCGAGAAGCTTCTGTAAGGCAGGAGACACTGTCAAGAGAACAAAGAGACAGCCTACAGACTGGGAAAAGATCTTCACCAACCCTACATCTGACAAAGGTCTAATATCCAAAATATATAAAGAACTCAAGAAATTAAACACCACCAAACCAAATAACCCAATTGAGAAATGGGGCTCAGAACTAAATAGTGAATTTTCAACAGAGGAATATTGAATGGCTGAGAAACACTTAAAGAAATGCTCGTCCTCGTTAGTCATCAGGGAAATGCAAATCAAAACAACACTGAGATTCCATCTTACACCCATCAGTATGGCTAAGATCAAAAATTCAAGCGACACCACATGCTGGGGAGGATGTGGGGAGAGAGGAACACTCCTTCATTGCTGGTGGGAATGCAAACTAGTACAGCCACTTTGGAACTCTATCTGGTGCTATCTCAGAAAAATGGGAACAGGGCTTCCTCAAGACCCAGCTATTCCACTCCTTGGAATATACCCAGAAGATGCTCCAGCACACAACAAGAAAATTTCCTCAACCATGTTCTAGCAGCCTTATTCATAATAGCCAGAACATGGAAAGAGCCTAAGTGTCCCTCAGTAGAAGAATGGATAAAGAAACTGTGGTACATATACACTATGGAATACTACTCAGCTATTAAAAACAAGGAATTCCCGAAATTTGTGGACAAATGGTTTGAGCTAGAAATTATCATAATGAGTGAGTTAACCCAGAAGCAGAAAGACTCAAATGGTATATACTCACTTATATCTGCATACTAGCCCAAGGGGCATGTCCCACGAAAGCCTTCACTTACCAGGAAACTGGGACAGAGAGGAAGATATCGTATTGGGTCTCTAGATGAGAAAAGCATGGGAGAATAGCAAAGTAGAAGAATCCAGAAGGTCCTAGAAACCTACAAGTAGAACATTATGATAGGCAGATTTGGGCCCATGGGTCCCGCTCAAACTAAGGCACCAGCCAAGGACAATACAGGTGGTAAACTTTAAACCCCTACCCAGATCTAGCCAATGGACAGGACACTCTCTACAGTTGAGTGGAGAGTGTGATATGACTTTCTCACGTACTCTGGTGCCTCACATTTGACCATGTCCCCTGGAGGGGGAGACCTGGTGGCACTCATAGGAAGGACAGCAGGTTACCAAGAAGAGACTTGATACCCTATGAGCATATACAAGGGGAGGTAATCCCCCTCAGAAACAGTCATAGGGGAGGGGAATAAGGGGAAAATGAGAGGGAGGGAAGAATGGGAGGATACAAGGGATGGGATAACCATTGAGATGTAACAAGAATAAATTAATAAAAAAATTAAAAAAAAAATTAAAAAAATGGGCACGCTTGGATGCAGGCAGAGTTGATGGCCAAACTCTGCCAAGACAGGGAAAACAAATCCTCCATAGTTCCTGCCTCACAAATATGTCTCTTAGATATATTCAGCCAGAAGGCTGAAGATGATGCTGGAACATTATAGAAAGTTTTGAGTGACTGTTCAGGTAGAAAACTGTCTCTGTCATCTCATTTGGGAAGCTACGAACCTCCACTCTGTGTATACTCAGGTAATCAAGTTTATTCCTTCTCAAGTCTCTGATGGGGTTGAAGATCAGATAGTTTAGTTTTATAATTAAGCTTAATTGTTTAGGGGTTAAGGTGTTTTTAGGTCTAGATAGATGTTTTAAGTTGACAGAGATGAGATATGATATTAATTTACATTCAGAATTTTAGATTCAGCAAGATAGGAAAGATGTATTCTTCAAGGCTGCCAAATACAAATATCCCAAATACTATGAATGTAACATTCATATAATCCCTGATTGTCCCATGACTCTTCTTGCTGTAGGTAGTTTATTGTATAATGTGTAATAATATAAATGTATATGTAAAATGTTTAAACAATTTTAAAAATAAAATAAAATTAATTTTTTTCTTATTAAAAAAATTGTTTGATGTATTCAGTTTACGTGAGAAAGGGTTACTTTGCTTTAAGAAAGATGTGTTACAGTATGTTTCTTCCTGAAACACATTGCCCAAGTACTGTGCTTTTCTATAAGTTTTCAAACCAAAGAGTCATACATCTGTTCACTTTCCACAGAAATAGTTTTTTTTTTTTTCATAAGGAATGATGTCTGAGAATACATAGCTTTTGCCACTCAATGTAGTTGTATAGGTTCTGAGTAAGTGAGGTGCTTAGTGAAATCAACATTTCTCATACTTTTCTAAGAGTGGGAGATTTAGAGTTAGAGAGAGAGAGAAGCTTATACATGTGTTTGCTTGGTGTATTCAGTTTTCCTTAGATATCGTGACTTTACTTTAAGAAAGATGCATTACACTCTGTTTCTTCCTGAAACCAACACATTTGTAGAAGTACTGTGATTTCAGAAATGACTGTTCCTACAAGTTTTCACACCAAAAAAAAAAACAAAACAAAACAAAAAAACAACAACTTACTAATGTGAGTGATGCATGTGTTCACTTCATTAGAAACAGGTTTTTATTCCTAAGGAGTGTGCCTTAGAATACACATCTTTTGCCAACCAATGCAGTTGTAGTGGTTCTGAGTAAGTGACTGTACTTAGTGAAATAAACATTTCTAATATTTTTCTAAGAGAAAAAAGCTTAGAGTTAGAGAAACTTACACATGTGTTTGTTTATTGTATTCAAATTTCCTTAGAAAAAGTGGCTTTGCTTTCAGAATGAAGCACTGCAGTGTACTTCTTCCAGCAACAAACACATTTGCACAATTACTGTGCTTTCAGAAATGAGTGTTTCTACAAGTTTTAAAAACCAAAGAAGCAACTTACTAACCTGAGTCATGCACCTGTTCACATTCGTTAGAAATTGTTTTTCCCCCCCTAAGAAATGATATCTTAGAGTACGCAACATTTGCCAACCAATGCAGTTGTTGACTGTGCTTAGTCAAATCAACATTTCTCACACTTTTTTGAGAGTAGGAAGCTTAGATTTAGAGAGAGAAGCTTACACATGTGTTTGTTTAGTTTATTGAAGTTTGCCTAGGAATGATGACTTTGCTTTAAGAAAGATGCGTTACATTATGTTTCTTCCCGAAACAAACACATTTGTACAAGTACTGTGCATTCAGAAATTACTGTTTCTAGAAGTTCTCAAACCAAAGAAGCAGCTTACTAATGTGTTGCATGTGTTCACTTTGTTAGAAATGTTTTTTTCCCCAAGGAATGATATCTTAGAGTACACAGTTTTTGCAAACTAACACCATTGTACAGGTTCTGAGTAAGTGACTGTGCTTAGTGATATCAATATTTCTCATAATTTTCTGTGAGTAGGAAGCTTAGAGTTGGTGAGAGAAGCTTCCACATGTGTTTGTTTAGTGTACTTAGTTTTCCTTAGAAACAATGTCTTTGCAGTGTGTTTCTTCCTGAAACAAACACATTTGTATAAGTACTGTTGTAGGGGATGGGCTATACGGCCAATGTTCTTCCATCTTGTCAGAGCCTAGGTTCCTATTTCTCCAGCAGTCTGCCATTTATCAGAGACCAGCTGACCCTGTTGTAGTTCGGCAGTTAGACACCTGTTGTGGTTTATTGTGGGGGCTGGTCATTCTAAGACCTCTGAGCTACTCCTTTCTGGCTATAAACTAGCCGTTCCAGTAAGACTACTGGTAAGATCAGATTAACGGCCAGCTGCCTGCGAGCAGCAGTACTGGGAACTTTTTCCTGACTAACCAGATTTTCACAACTTCTTTTCCTCTCTGGAATTTCTCTCTTCTGCAATTATAGCAGCTGTAAAGGCAGACACCTGCTGGAGCATTCCAGAGTTAGGTATCCATAGCAACCCTTGCTTACACAAATACCCATGCCTCTGTGCCTATAAAAACTCTGTGAAAATTTTTAATAAACAGGGTTTGATCAGAATCCAGACTTGCCCTCATTTCTTTGGGTCTCCTGTCCCCCGACTTGTCTGCCCCCTCCACAGGTACCCATTGAAGACCCTGCCGGCCAAGGCAGTTGGCACCCAACATTGTCTTGTGGAATGGGGGGAGTCCTGGCGAGTGCTGCTCTTCAGCTGCAGCTACGCCTCCACAGAGGTCGCCACAGAGAAATACCCACTCCGTGAGTGAAGACCCGCACAGTGATCACCACGGATCGCCACAGACTTCGTGCCTGTGAGTCAGATCGACACAGATTGCCACGGACTTCATGCTCGTGAGTCAGATCGCCATGGACCACCACGGACTTCATGCCCATGAGTCAGATCGACTTGGATTGCCACGGACTTCATGCCCATGAGACAGATCAACACGCATCGCCACAGAATACTGCCTGTGAGACAGATCGACTTGGATCACCACGATTCTCCCAATCCTGAGACAGACTGACTAAAGTGAAACATGGCGACACACACGCACATATGGGACAGGCATTAAATAAACACTAGGTTTTCTTACAGGGATTCAAACAGTCCCTCAAGACACAAGGAACTCGGGTATTGCTTTATAATCGTCATGTCAAATTTTATGTCTATGTCTGTAAATTTGTTTAATTTTAAAAATATTGTTTCATTTTTTCTATGTCTTGAAAGAGGGCCAAGCTTTACTCAGTGGCCAATTTTCTACAACAGTGCAGCACAACATGGCACGCACAGCCCATGAGGCAGTAAGAGTATTGCCTCTGCGACAGGAGCAGACTTGACTCTTACAGAACAGGCATGGCTGTGAACATGTGGCAGGTTGGGGAAGTACAGTCTAAGAAATAGAGTTTATTGCCTAAAACTTAAAATTTTCTTGCTTAGTTTTTTGCTTGTAAGAGACTAACAGTTTTCCAGACTGGTCTAGAAAATGGAGCTAATTTCAAATTCCTTAGCTACAAGGTATTTATAATTTTCTTGTTTCCTTGCTTAATGTTTACTTGAAATATTTCTGAAAATTTTTAGATTCTCAAATAAGAGATATAAACTAATTTTGTCCTTGGAAACAAACATTTACAGCTGAGAGTTTCCAGCTTAGATCCAACTAGCTAAACAAGCCCAGGGCTAAAATTTCCTTGGGCCAGATAACTTTACAGACACTGATCCTAGTTATCTGTGGGCTTGACTCCTACAGAACAGAGATGGCTACAGACATGTGGCTAGTTGGAGAGGCAGATCCAGGAGGCTGATAGTTTTCTAAACTAGGCTAGGGAATGTAGTTAACTACCTAGCACTTAAAATTTTCTTGTTTCCCTGATTAATTTTTGTTTGAGATGTTTAAAGATTTTTTTACTAGAATTGGAATGAGACAATTAAACAAGTCACAGTGGCACATGCCTTTAATCCCAGCACTCAGGAGGCAGAGACAGGCGGATCTCTGCGACAGGGCATGGTAAATCCCAACATTTGGGGATTAACAGGGACTCCACAGGGTGTAATCTTCTTATAAGCTAAGTTACTTACAGAGATGTAAATTTTTAACTTACTTTAGACTTGGTATTTATGGAGACATTACAGCCAAGACTGCTGTTTCCTGTGGCTGTTTCCAAAAATACTTTCAAAATTATCATAGACCCAAGGCCTCTGTGTCTATAAAAACTCTGTGAAAATTTTTAATAATTCTAAGTTTTGAAACCAAAGAAGCAACATAGAAAGGTGAGTGATGCATGTGATCACTTTCATTTGAAACAGGTTTTTCTTAAGGAATGATATCTTAGAGTGCACAGATTTTGGCCACTGACACAGTTGTACAGGTTCTGAGTAAGTGACTATGTTTAGTGAAATCAACATTTCTCACACATTTCTGAGAGTAGGAGGCTTACATTTAGTAAGAGAGGCTTACACATGTGTTTGTATAGTTTATTCAGTTTTTCTTATAAATGGTGACATTGCTTTCAGAAATATGCATTATAATGTGTTTTTTCCTGAAACAAACACATTTTTACATGTACTGTGCTCTGAGAAATGACTGTTTCAACAAGTTTTCAAAAAAAAAAAAAAAGCAGCTTACTAACACAAGTGATGCATGTGTTCATTTTCATTAGAAATGAGTTTTCTTTTTAAGGAGTGATGTTTTAGAGGGCACAGTTTTTACCAACAAATGCAGTTGTAAAAGTTCTGAGTCAGTGACTGTGGTTAGTGAAATCAACACTACTCACAATTTTTCTGAGAGTAAGCAGCTTAAATTTAGTGAGAGAATCTTACACATGTGTTCATTTAGTGTACTAAGTTTTCTTTAGAAACAGTGATAATGCTTTCAGAAAGATAACAGTGTGTTTCTTCCATATAAACACATTTGTGCAAGTACTGTGCTTCTATAAATGACTGTTTCAAGTTTTCAAATAAAAGAAGCAACTTACTAATGTGAGTATTGCATGTGTTCACTTTGTTGGAAATGTTTTTTCCCCTCTAAGGAATGATGTCTTAGAGTACACAGCTTTTGCTAACCAATGCAATTATTCAGGTTCTGAGAAAATGACTCTCTGATCAGTGAAATTAACCTTCCTCACACTTTTCTGAGAGTAGGAAGCAAAGATTTGATGATGGAAGGGTACATCCATGTTTGTTTAGTGTATTCAGTTTTCCTTAAAAATGGTGACATTGCTTTCAGAAAGATGTATTACAGTGTGTTTCTTCCTGGATGAAACGTATTTGTAAAAGTACTGTATTTTCTGAAATGGATGTTTCCACAGTTTTTCAAACCAAAGAAGCAACTTTCTAATGTGAATGATGCATGTGTTCACTTTCATTATAAATGGATTTGCATTCCCACCAGCAATGAAGGAGTGTTCCTCTTTCTCTATATCCTCATCAGCATGTAGTGTCTCTTGAATTTTTGATCTTAGCCATTCTGATGGGTGTAAGATGGAATCTCAGAGTCGTTTTGATTTGCATTTCTCTGATGACTAAAGATGTTGAGCATTTCTTTAAGTGTTTCTCAGCCATTCAATATTCCTCTGTTTAGTTCTGAGCCCCATTTCTCAATTGGGTTATTTGGTTTGGTGGTGTTTAATTTCTTGAGTTTTTTATATATTTTGGATATTAGACCTTTGTCAGATGTAGAGTTGGTGAAGATCTTTTCCTAGTCTGTAGGCTGTCTCTTTGTTCTGTTGACAGTGTCTCCTGCCTTACAGAAGCTTCTCAGCCTCATGAGGTCCCATTTGTTAATTGTTGATCTTAAGGCCTGGGCTATTGGTGTTCTGTTCAGAAAACTGGGACTTGGGCGTCCTCAAGATCCAACTATTCCACTCCTTGGAATATACCCAGAAAATGCTCCATTACACAACAAGGACATATGCTCAACCATGTTCATAGCAGCCTTATTCATAACAGCCAGAACCTGGAAACAGCCTAAATGTCCCTCAGTTGAAGAGTGGATAAAAAAACTGTGGTACATTACACTATGGAATACTACTCAGCTATTAAAAACAGGGAAATCCCAAAATTTGTGGACAAATGGATGGGACTAGAAATGATCATAATGAGTGAGTTAATCCAGACCCAGGAAGACTCACATAGTACATACTCATTTATAATTAGACACTGGCCCAAAAGAGATGTCCCATGAAAGTCTTCACTTACCAGGAGATTGGGATAGATATGAGGACTTCCTATTGGGACTCTAGGTGAGAGAAATATAGGAGAATGGGTAACGGAAGGATCCATAGGGTCCTAGAAACCTACAAGTAGAACATCATGATGGGCAAATTTCCAGCCAGAGGGGTCTACTTAAACTACTGCACCAACCAAGGACAATACATACAGTAAACATTGAACCCCTACTCAGGTCTAGACAATGGACAGGTCATTCTCCACAGTTGTGTGGAGAACAGGGACTGACTCTGACATAAACTCTGGTGTCCCATATTGACCACTTCCCTTTGGTGGGGAGGCCTGGTAACACTCAGAGAAAGGATAAGCAGCCTACCAAGATGAGACTTGATAAACCCATATGGTGGGGGAGAAGGTCCCCTTCTGTCACAGACCTAGGGGAGGGGAATAGGGTGAAAGAAAGAGGGAAGAATGGGATGATACAAGTGATGGGATAACAATGGAGATGCAATCTGAATAAATTAATAAAAAATAAAATAAAATTTATATAGTTAAAATATATTATTATTTTAAAGCAAATACACACTAAGATTTGTCCATTTTTGTTTTGAGATTTATATCAGCTTCTGCAATTCCTTGAAAAGGAAGAGTTTATTAGAGCCTACCTCAACAGGAAAACATTTGAAAAAGAAGGGTCATGACATACATAATTTCAAAGAGGCTTCATGTTATACGTCATTGTCAAAATGACAGTGACTTTCACTGATTGTGTTGATATACATTACTTTTCTTTAAGTTTCTTTTCTTTATAGTCTGTGTGTCTTAATTCAGTAGACTGTAAAATGTGAGTCAGTGACCTATCTTGGCATTAATTCTAAGTACTATAAATTAGTCCATAACAAAATGGCTTGAGAATAAAGATGTGGGTTGGTAGGTAAAGTGCTTACCTAGATGCACGAAACTATTGGGTTAACCCCAAGCCCTGCATTATCTAGGCATGGTGGCTCACAGCTGTAGTCCCACTCCTTGGGCTGCAGGAAACCATGTTTTATAACAAATGAACAACTTTTTTTATTTAAATAACCCTGTAAATTTATGGACATATGCCAAGCTATTGGTGAAAAGCGCTCGTTCTAGAATTACCCTTGATTCCATCTGTCTCTATTACTCAGATTCACCCTTGGTCTTATCTCTCACTGGAACTCAGAATCACCACTGTTATTATCTCTTTCTGGTCCTCAGGGTCCCCACTGATCTCAACTCTCCAAAGGTCAAATCTGATCTCATCTCTTCTCATTTAAAAGAAGGTTGAATAAACTCCAATGGGCTGTTTTAATCCAGGGGTAAATTTGTAAATAGGTAAATGATGTGGAAACTATGTCTTTGTCCAAGTGGCCTGATGTTTTCAAGAAATGTAGAGTCAGAGGTTTGCATGGTCTCCACGTGATGGAGGCTCATGATTAGCACATTAGCACATAGCATGTCTGCAGTACAGAATAAATCATGTGTTTAATTGCAAACTTAGTACCATAAGAGCACTGTAGTGCGTTCCAGGCTAGACTGTGGTGCACAGTAAAATCCCATCTGAAAACATCACAAGGAATTATTCAGTGCTCTGTTCTATACTTCCAAATGTCTTCTATCTTTAAGGTTTCTCTAGTTCTCACTCTGAAAACTTTTTCATTTGTACAATTTCTCTGTGTTCTCTTTTCAGAAGAATTATATAAGAGTATGCCATAAACTCTATCTCAGGATTTGTAAGTTCAGTGAGGTTGGTTAAGAAATTTATAACAAAAGGAAAACCAAAGTGGCATGTGCGTGAATCTTTGGAATGAGCTAGAATCCAGAGGCCATGGAAAGTCGAGGAATCTATGATGATGACCATAGCTAAAACTCCTAGTAACTGGAGATATGGAGCTTAAACAGGAAGTCTCCTATAGCAAGGAAAGCCTTCCACTGCAGGGATCTGGACAGCAACTCAGCTATAAAACCTTTGACCTTTATTTGGTCCTGTAAAAAATATGTTCTAGGATAAAAATGAAACAGAAATGGAGAGAATGGCCAACCAACGACCATTTCAGCCTGAGACCAGCCTTGAGAGGGATCCCAACACCAGTATTGTTAATTCTAATATACTTTCAGATGGGACTCTAGCACAATCATCATTAGAAAGGCTTTAGCCAGCAACTGATGAACACAGATGCAGAGACCCCTAGCCAAACATTAGACAAAGCTTAGTAATATGAGGAAAAGGAGGAAGAAGGAATGTAGGAGGTAGAAGGGTCAAGGACACCATGAACAAATCTATGGAAGCATCTAACCTGCATGGGACTAATCTAGATCCTCTGTAGTCATGTTACATTTGTGTAGCTTGGTCTTCAATTAGGTCTCCAAACTGCAGTGGCAGGTCCTGTGTCTGACTCTGTTGCCTGCCTTTGGGATCCCTTCCTTCTACTGTGCTTCCACTTCTAGCCTTAATAATAGAGGATGTGCATCTCTTACTGCAACTTCATAAGCCAGAGCCAGCTGATATCCATGGGAGGCCTCCCCTTTTCTGAAGAACAACAGTGGAGAAGTAAATGGTGACAGAGGTGAGGGAGAAGAGCTGGATGGAAAGGAGGGAAGAGAAACTGCAGTTGGAACATAAAGTTAATTAATTAATTAATTATAAAAAGAAATATGTAATAAAATTTATCTTAATTCTTATAACAAATAGCACATAGGTAAAAATCTATGCATAAATAATTTTAATTTGCTACAATATGTAAACACTTATTTAAAATATAGTATATATGTGACTTGGATTCCACTGTTCTTTAAAAAAAGATTTAATATTACAATAGATATATTAAATAGCAACCAAATGGTTGGCAGCATCTTTACCTAGGCAAAGCTATTTGACTTCATCTCCATCTTAAGATGACCATACCATGTTAAAACAACTAAAGCAGAACTTTTAGAGATTAAAAATGCCATAGTATGTCTTCAAAATATTTGGATTAGAACAGATGTTTTTGTTTGGTAATAAGTTTCTAAGGGTATAAAGACATACTCAGGTTAACAAAAACTGACTTAGAAACTTACGTCTATTTAATTCCAGGTTAAGTATGTTCAATACCAGGCTTCTCAATTTAAATATATAGGCAATAAGTAAGGTTTATAAATTGTTAAAGTTTACTCAGGTTAACATGAAATAACTTAAAGATAGATGGCTATTCTCTTTGTTTTGCTCATGTTGTTAAGCTTTAGCTATTCAAAGAAACTGGGTCATATAAGAAACTGTGATATTCTCATAGTTCATGATAAAAAGGATCAGAAAGGCATTGAGACTCTCTATGGACTATATTCATAGTTAAATATCTTACTTTTATGCCAAAGGCTCTTCAATTAGGTATCCAACTAAAGTATTTAGGGCTCAAATTTAATAGAAATAAAATTGTCAATTCACAACCTTATGAAGGCTACTTACTTGTAAACTGCTATAATTTCATATTAATGAAAAAATCTTTACTTAGCCTCCTGTATATATCTTCAAGGTTAAGCCTAAAGCTAGTCACTGAAACAAGTTAATATAAAATAGTTCAAAGATGGTCCTTAAACTCTTCAGATATTTAATGCTGACTATGGCAAATAAATTTTTAATGAGAACTCTTCCCATGATAGTAGAAATGCCAGTTCCTAGAGGAAAACTCAAAGTCTCCAAAGAAGACAAATTGACAAGATAATTTTGCCTGGATTGTGGTAATGTGCTAATCACTGTACAGAACTGACTTCATGCCTCCACCAGGGCTCTGTCCAAACTGTTCACTGTTGGATTGACTCTGCCTGGTCAATGTAAGGTCAGTTTTCCCAAGTACCTTCCCTACAGGAAAAGCTCTGGGACCTTCTCTGTCTGGTGGCTGAAGGCCAATCCTGTCTTGTCTAGCAGCAGAAGATTGAATGTTGTCCATCATTACAGCCAAAGCCTGACCAAAGAAGCCATCAAGACCACAGGACCTAGAGCAAATGGCTAGTTAGTGGGTAAGTCTCTGTAATTTTAATGAATTCAGAGGCCACTTGCATTATAGTTCCTGGTATAATTCATCCTTCTCAGATCTCTGATGGTATTGACTAACTGTAGCTCTAGTGAGGCAAACAGATAAGCTCCATCCCCCAAGGCTTCAGATGCCTCTTTAGACATTTAACTCAGGCCTCAGGCCTCCCTTTTCTTTTCTTTGTTTTTTTCTTTGGAGACAGGGTTTCTCTATGTAGCATTGGCTGTCCTGGACATGTTTTGTAGACCAGGCTGGCCTTGAACTCACAGTGATTTGCCTGCCTCTGCCTCCCAAGTGCTGGGATTAAAGGCATGTGCCACCACGCCTGGCTATGCCTCCCTTTTCTAAAGTTTATAGGCCTCTTGTTGCAAAAGCCTAACTCAGTGAGCCTTGCTGACACACTTCATTCTAAAGAGGTAAACTCACAAAACAGGTTTGAAAGTAACCTTTTACCTTTCCTTTGTTTAAAAGAATTTGCTTTCCATGACTTTGCTCAGCAATCAGCAATCTGGGTGGCAAAGGCAATGACTGGATGAAAAAAAAGAAAAGAATTTCAAGGTGATGTTAAGTACTGAAGATCTAAATCATAGCTTAAGTTATCTAAATGCCAGTTGTGAAGGTCTGAGGCCTTAAGAGCTTAAGTTGTGATGGTCTAAACTTTTGTTATAAGGTGTGTACATGCAAGTCATAGAGAGCTAAGAAAGTGATTTAAAGTACTGATGTTTCAGATTTTTTTCACTGTTGTTGGCAGCCCATCAGATGTAGAAGGACACCATTGGGTGCACTGGGCACTTAGATGCATACTGGTTCTTGGCCAGAAAATATCTTAACCTATTAACTAATTTACTAACAAAATCAATATGCAGTCAATGTGAGCTACTAATAAACTATTCTAAACTAAAACCAACCTTAATTGAGAACACATCAGTGTTTTCATTGGGCACAAGTAACGAGCACAGTGTGACATTCATAGACATCAGTGGACATACCTGACACTGATGTAACATACATGACATATAAGTAACATAGAGGACATAAGTTGAATATACACAAAGGTATGTACAACACTCTACATACATGTATACACCATCCTCACATATACATAAAATACACTTACACACACACATACACACCGAGTCAGAGAGAGAGAGAGAGAGAGAGAGAGAGAGAGAGAGAGAGAGAGAGAGAAGAGACAGACAGACAGACAGACAGAGACAGAGATACAGAGAGACACAGAGATCAATTTCTACTGACAGAGGTGTGTCAGATTCTAATTATCCCAAATCTGTGACAGTCACCATTGTTTTCTGGATGGTGACATGGGTGCAGTCCTGCATATGAAGGAAAGGTCAAAAGCTCTTAGATATGCTGCAGGACTATGACATGACATCATAGACTGACACTGAAAAAGTAAAAGCAAGCTACCAATTAAATGATTTCTGTTCAAAGAGTTGCCTTGGTCATAGTTGCTCTTCATAGGAATAAAAGAGTAAACAAAACACTCACTAAGGACATATCTGTGCTCAAAACATATACTAATGATATGTGTTGAAATGTGAAAATCACATGTAGATGATACACGACTTTATTAATGGCCATTTATAAGAAACAGGTGACTCTCTTAATGAACTAAGATTCTTAGAAACAGAAATGGTCATCTATGGTTGTATGCTTTCAGCTGCCTAGATTGCTACCATGTAGGACTGCTCTCGCCTTCCTTTCTAGCAGAGTTTCCACTATGTCCCTTTTCCCACATGGTTCCTGAGACTTGTTTTGCCTTTCATCAGTTTAATGACATCATTTTTCTTCTAGCCAATCAGCAGCTCATAGAATCTTGAGGTTTCCGTGGTGCCTAGTAAACAAGCTTGCCTTAGTGTCCAGTATCTCTGATCCTGAACACACTTAGCTTTTTTTTGTGAAACACAACAAACCTTTATCTCATCCCTTGGCCCAGATCCTATACCTTTACTGGCACTACTTTCTCAACAATGTCAGGTAGGAAAAGACACTTTAATGTTTATTTAATTGGACAACTCTGTAAATTGGGAAGTATCAAAGTGATGTGGAATTAAGGGAAAAGTACTGAATGACAAGATGGTGTCTGATGTGGGCTTGGCTCTGACATTTCCTAGGGTTGTGCCTTTGGACTGAACATTTAGTCACCTACTCAATAAATGTATCTTCATTTTTCTTGGTGATGGAACAGGCTGGCATGGTCTAGGGCTCCCATGGGGATTTGGCTTTTAGGAGCTCAGTATAGAGAAGGAAACAAGTAAATTTCTGGGATGCTTTTGGCTGAAACAGAGAGAGATTGGGGATGTAGACAGGAGAACTGAGTGCCAAGAAGCTTCCCTACACACAGTTTTCCACAATAGTCCCTGGCAGTTGGTGCTGTTCCACAGCAATGTTTAGTTCTGAGGGGACTCAATAACACTGTTCATTCAGCAGCTTATATTGGCACATATTTTAAGCTGGGCAGATGTTTCTTCCTCCTCTGTAAATGCACATGTGTGTTCTCTGATGCTGTGTGGTCAACAAAATTCTTTCACTGACAGAGCAGGACTTTTAGTTGCAATCATGGGCATAGGAGCAGCTGTGCTCTTTCTGGCTCTGTGCACTGGGGTCATGAAAGACAGGCACCTTACTGATGGAGGGAGTTGTCATCTATTTTTGGTAAACTATTTACAGACAGCTGCAAAACCATGACCAACACTCCAAACAAACTGCTAATGTGATTAGTCAGAGCATGGTGGCATATACCTGTAAATTCAGTCCATGGAAGACAGAGTCAGGGGATTCAAGGAGATCATGTCAGTCTCTGACTTCAACGACAGACTGGGTATATACAATCATTGAGTTTATAAGACCATGCCTCAACAAAGAAATAAAACCAATGAATTTTTAAGGTTAGCATTCCCAATGCTTGGAGTCTTCTGTCTACTTAAGAGAACTAAGAGAGAAGAGAGGAGCAGAATAAGGAGGCTGATGCTCTGGGAAGGCCATGTTTGTGGCTATTTACAAAACTACCAGGCAACCTAGATAGGTAGTGAGTGAAGAAAATAGAAAAATGGAATAGGAGTGGGCACAGAGAGGAAAAAGAAGAGAGAAAGAGGGGAGAGTATAGAGCATGGAGGTGCTAACCACGGTGATATGGGAAGCTTGGGGCTGAATGCGGAAGATAATGAAAATATTTTATTGAAAAGGTAAATTTAAAGGGAGACCCCAAGTAGAACATGCTTAGCATAGGGCAGTCAGAGGAAGATTTAGTGAAAATAGGTAGGTTAAGAGACCAGGAAATAAAATGAGACTGGCACAGGTGTGACTAGGACGACCAGCTTATCAGAAAAGACAAGTATGCTGTTTATGTTCTGTACTGAGTCCTTGAACACTGCTGGTGCTTCACAGTCATGAAAATGGACATTGTATAAATACAGTGTAGTAACAAATCTAGGCTGAGTGTCAGGACTCGAGTAAAATGTCAGCATCCAGGTACTGAGGCAGAAACATTGGTGCTGGTTCATGACAACTCTAAGATGAATTGTGAATTCTGCACCAGCTCTGGCCACAAAGTCGAAATTATTCTTGGAAAAAATAAATTTCTTTTGGAGCGCATGTTGCTGAAGGGGCTTAATGGGCTGAGGGACAGTGCTGGGGTCTTTATTCTGCTCTGAGCTTTGGAGAACATATGAGTTGCAGAAATCATGGTGACCCTGAGTCTCTACAGGATTGGCTTTCAAGCTGAAGCTGCTGTATCATCTTTACAGTCACTTTCTTCACTAGACACAGTACAAATACTGTAACTATAAGGGATTATAGAGGTATAGAAAACAGAAAGGGCCCAATTCAAGTCAGTCCTGCAACTCTAATTTATAAGAACTTTTTAAAAAGATAGCTATATGATACCATTGTATCTCCTAGCTAATCAACAACTGAATGGTCTTCAGATACTTAAGATGCCAACAAATCCAATTTCTCTCAGTTTCCAGTATCTCTGATTCTGGACATGTTGGGTTTTGTTTGTTTGTTTCTAACATCTGAGATGGTTCACATCTCTTTACCTGATTCTCATTACTGTGTGCATATTACCAGCACCACAATTTCTGGTAAGGAAAGAAATGTAAAGAATTCTTCCATTCATTTTTCTCATATATGCTAAGAAGTCACGTCAGCATGGAATTACTGAATTAGAATCTGGTGCTCTAACATTAGTCTTAGCCCTGGTGTATCTGGGCTTTTGATTTTGGACAGATCATTTTTTTTTTCTCTCAGTAAATGGATGTTCACAGTCCACAGTAGAATAACCGGCAGGCTGGGCTCTGGGCTCACTGAGATACTGAGTATTTAGGAGAAGACAGTGTAAATTAAGCACACAAGCAGTTCCTGAGATCTCTTCCACAGAAGCAGGGACAGAGCTGGGAGTGTAGACAGGAACACTGAGACAGAATGGTTCACTGTGGCAGCCACCCTCCCCTCTGGTTTCACATTAGCATTTAAATGTTAGTGCTGTTCAGCAGTAGTGTTGGGATGGGAGCTGGGTTGCCTTGACTGACCTGGATGGATAGGAAGCTGTATCCTACTCAGAGTTCAGTGTACACCCATGCTGGACCTGGGGCTTACAGTTAGAACTTCAGAACAGAGAAATTGAACCCTGTATCATGTCTATGACATAGGAGCAACTGTGTTCCCTGCTGTGGTCCTCCCAAAAAACTCTCTGAATGTAGTGTTAGTGCTAGGATTCCCTATTTAGGGTTGCCTGCGGAGCACCTGGGGGCTGAGGTCACCACTAGTTCACAGCTAGCACTGTTTGTTGCATAATGAGTTCCTGGAAAACTTGTCCTACATGTAAAAGAATGCGCTGTTTTAAAGGAATATTTTTTCATGTTAAAAGTCAGAGAATTTAGAATAGTTGTTTTGAATTTTCACACAGTGCACATTGTACTTGTTTTCCAATGCTCCTTCACCATTTTGCATTACCCTAAATATTAAAAAAAAACCCACACATTTAGTGCACTTTGTGTTGTTCATATACTCAATGGCTCTTACATCTAACGAGTCCTTCTCCACTGTGACCCCAAGCTAGGAACCATTATAAGCAAAGAGCTACGCTCCAGCACCTTTGTCCCAACTTTTAAGGACGGTCCTCAGTGGCTTTCTGTCTAAACTATTTATTTTGGCATGGGGGCTGAAAGACCATGGACTTCCACATGTTTTCTTGGTCAGGCAAGGACCAATGACAGCACCATTGCCATATTATAAAGTCATATTCCACTAAAACTTGCCATTTTTCATTGTTTTGGAGATGCTGTGCAATCTTCAGATTGACCAGCTGCTGTTGTGTCTCTCCTCTGATCCTTCATTTGTCTCTCTGGCTCCTTGGAGCTACTCTCTGGTCCTTAGTGTGCCTGCAGCCACTGCCATCTTGAATCTATCTTCATGGTAAATCCTTAGGGAGAAAGCATTGATTTAACCTGTTTATTCAATTAAAACTGTAATGGAGGTTTTGACTACCATCCTGCCACCATCACATTTGCAAGATTAAAAGCCTGTAACTCCCTGGCCATAGTGGCCATTATTTTAGCAGTGCACATATGAATATAAATTAACACTAATTCACTGAGAATCAAAGGATCTCCTTTCATAACTACTTATTTATATAGTGACAGGAGGGAACCAAGCCCTCAGACCACCAGAAGTGCCCAGATAATAATGGACCTGACACTAGTGGAGGAACAAATGTAGTAAGTCTCATTGCAGTGGCCAAAAAGGGCAATTTGCATGGAATCACACCTGGAAAAATTTAAAAGCTAGTATCTTTTTCCTTGTTTAAACTAGAGAACCCAAGAGGGCATATATCAATTTTTCTTTACATTGTCAGAGGGATCAGAGTAAAGAGGTCAATACTGTGACCAGTTACTCTTTAGATTACATTGCAATTCAGCTCTCAAATACCCTGATTCTCAGAAAACATTCAAGACAGGCTTGTGCAATGCTGTGGTCCAAGTTGCTCACAGTTCTCAAAGGTTTATTTCCTTCTGTAGCTTCTCTCCTTTAGTCCCCGAAGTCCTTCAACAGCATGAACTGAGTTTTCCTTTCTTGTGGTTACTCAAATGTTCTTGGTCTTGAGCATCATAAATACTAATGAAATTTATGAAGGCACCTCATCACACAGCCTTGTGCTTCTAGCAGGGATTGCATTGTGGAAGACATGAATAGAGGTTTCTCCCAGCTGAGAGGTTCCCTAATTGCCTTGGTGATATTAAGGGAAGCTTCTGTGGTCAATGCTGGGTTTATGTTCATGCACAATCCTTGAATATGACACAATCACTCATAGCTATGTGAAAGCTTCCTGTGCAAATCTCAATAGATAGGCTACGTGGAAGGACCTCTCCTGAAGTTAAATGCTATCTGAGAGCTCCTTTGTATTATGTTTTCTAGGGGCACAAACATCCCTAGTTCTGACTCTGCCACTTTACCACCATAGTAACAGGATCCCATGGTGGGATTGGGTATTAAACTTATTGAGATCAATCACAAGTGGTATTTTATTTGTTTTAATTTTAAAATTTGTATTTAATTAATTTATTCAGATTACAACTAAATTGTTATCCCATCACTTTTATCCTCCCATTTCTCCCTCCCACTTTCACCCTATTCCCCTCCCCTAGGTCTATGACTGAGGGGGAATCTCCTCCTCCACTTTATGGTCATAAGCTATCAAGTCTCATCTTGGTAGCTTGCTTATTCTATGAGTGCCATCAGGGCTCCCCACCAAAGGGGAGGTCACCAAATATGGGACACCAGAGTTCATGTCAGAGTTAGTTCCTGCTCTCCACCCAACTGTGGAGAATGTCCTGTCCATTGGCTAGATCTGAGTAGGGGTTCGATATTTACTACTTGTAATGTCCTTGGTTAGTGCAATAGTTTGAACAGACCCCCTGGGGCCTGATCCACCTGTTACGAGGTTCTTCTTGTAGGTTTTTAAGATCCTCTGGATCCTTCTATTTCCCCATCTCCTATATTTTTCTTACCAAGAGTCCTCAATCTATCCCAGTCTCCTGGTAAGTGAAGACATTCATGGAACATGCTTTTTGGGCTAGTGCTCAATTATAAGTGAGTATATACCATTTGAGTCTTTCTGCTTCTGGGTTAACTCACTCGATATGATTGTTTCTAGTGCCATCCATTTGTCCACAAATTTTGGGATTTCCTTTTTTTTTTTTTTTAATAGCTAAGTAGTATTCCATAGTATAAATGTACCACAGTTTCTTTATCCATTCTTCAACTGAGGGACACTTAGGCTGTTTCCAGGTTCTGGCTATTATGAATAAGGCTGCTATGAACATGGTTGAGCATATGTCCCTGTTGTGTGGTGGAATATTTTCTGGGTAATTTCCAAGGAGTGGAATAGCTGGATCTTGAGGAAGCCCTATTCCCAGAGAGGATGCTGTCCAAGTCCATTGCATTGGTGTATGTGCCCCTAAATCAAACAGTGAATATGTGAGATTCAGGTCTGGAAGGTACAAGAGCTCTGTGGCTAAAAACTACTTAAAAACTATCTGCACATTGTCTTAACTGATTGCTATAAAGGCATTCCTTTAAGATGCACATTCTAATTAATACCAGCTGCTATTTAAAGATTTGGTGACATCACTGCTGGCAGCCCTGCCAGAGGAAAGTGAACAAGAAGTAGGCAACAAAGTCTGTGTCAGAGACAGTCCTGCTCCTTTCACTAAGGGAACCGCATGAAGACTAACCTGCCCGTGGCCCACATACATTTGTAGGAATCTTACATTCAGTCCAGCATGGTGCTTGGCTGGTAATTCTGTCTCTTCAATCAGCTCTGGCCCTTGTTACTTGTCACAGTTTGTCTTGTGGAGCTCCTCTCCCCTCTCTTATGTTCTTCCCTCACTCTTCCACAAGTCTCCCTGTGCCCTGTCCCATGTTTCACTGTGAGAGTCTCAGCATCAGTTTTGATGCACTGTTGTGGGGAGCATCTCAGGGAACAGCGATGTTAGACTCCTGTCTGCAATCATAGCAGAGTATTATTAATAGTGTCAGGGGTTGGCTCTCTCTCATAGGGTGCATCTCAGCTTGGGCTAGCCATTAGTTGGACATTCCCTCAATCTCTGCTCTATTTTTATTCCTGCACCTCTTGTAGGCAGGGGAAATTTTGGACTGAAGTTTTTGAGGGTGAGTTGGTGTTCCCCTGCCTTGACTGGGAGTCTCATCTAGTGAGAAGATGGCCTCTTTAGTATTTATAAGCCCTGCTACTAGAATTCTCAGCTAGAGTCACTCCCATATCCTAAGAACCTGCCCAGTAGTAGGTCTCCAGCTTTTCACAGAGATGCCTCCACACATGGTTTCTTGTCTCTCTCTAAGCCCTCTGATCTCCCTACCTTGCTTGCCCCAGGATGGATCTCCACCCTCATTCTTTGCTGCACTCCCTCTCCTACCCTATTCCCTCTCTCCAACTGCTTCTGCTGTCTATTCTATTTCCCTTTCTGAGTGAGATTTTTAAAAAATCTTTTTATGATTTTTAAAAAATTTTAATTTTATTAATTTATTTAGATTACAACTCAATTGTTATCCCATCACTTGTATCCTTCTATTCTTCCCTCCCTCCCACTTTCAACCTATTCCCCTCCCCTAGGTCTAATATGGAGGGGGACCTCCCCCCCCACTATATGGCCATAGGCTATCAAATCTCATCTTGGTAGCCTGCTTATCTTTCTTTGAGTGCCACCAGGCCTCCCCACACAGAGGAGGTGGTCAAATATGGAGCACCAGAGTTCATGTCAGAGTCAGTCCCTGGTCTCTTTGTAACTTATCTTCTTTAGGTCTCTGAATTATAGTATGTTTTTCCTGTACTATATTGCTAAAGTCCACTTCTCAGTCAGACATACTATGTGTATCTTTCTGGCTCTGGGTTACCTGACTCAACATGTTCTTTTATAGTTCCGTACATTTGTCTGTAAATTTCATGACTTGCTTGCTTTTAATAGCTGAGTAGTATTCAACTGTATAATGTATCACAAATTCTTTATCTGTTTTTAGGCATGAGAGACATCTAGATTATTTTCAGATCAGCTATAAAAATAAAGCTGCTATCAACATAGTTGAACAAGTGTCCTTGTTGGATAGTGGGGCACTTTTTGGGTATATACCAAGGAATGGCATATTTGGATCTTAAGGTAGAACTGTTCCCACTTTTCTGAGACAGCACCAGATTGATTTCCAAAGTGGTTGTACAAGTTTGCATTCACACCAGCAGTGGAGGAGTGTTCTGCTTTCTACACATCCTTGTCAGCATGTATTGTCACTTGAGTTTTTTATGTTAGCCAGTCTGAATTGGTGGAATCTGAGTCATTTTGATCTGCATTTCCCTGATGCCTAAGAATGTGGAGCATTTCTTTAAGTACTTCTTGGCCAAGGAGATGCCTCTGTTGAGATTTCTGTTTAGCTCTGTACCTCATTTTCACTGGATTATTTTGAGGGTTTCTTGGTGTTTATTTTGAGTTCTTTATATATTTTGGGTGTTAGCTCTGTCACATGTAGTGCTGGTGAAGATCTTTTCCCAATCTATACATGGCAGTTTCAAAGAATTATTAGGTATTATATTAAAAGCCTGTCTCCACAAAATTGGGAAATGAAATAGGCAATTTTTTGGATAGATTCCATTTACCAGAGTCAAATCAAGATCAGTTGAGCAAGTTCAATAGCCCTATTTCTCCTAAGGAAATGGAAGCAGTCATTAAAAGTATCCCTTAAAAAAAAAAAAAAAAAAAAAAGCTCAGGGCCAGATGATTTCAGTACAGAATTCTTCCAGACTTTCAAAGAAGAGATAACATCGATATTCCTCAAACTATTGCATAAGCCTGAGTTACTTTTGTATCCATTCCATTATATCTATTTTGATAATTCTTTGTTATTTAATGTAATTACTTAGGGGCTTCAGAGATGAAATCACTAACTGCTCTTGTGGAGGACCTGGGTTTGGTCTGTAGTTGTCATTGTGTCACTCATAGCCATCTGTAAATCTAGATCTGAAAATACAGTGCCCTTTTCTGTACTCCATAGGCTCTGCACACATGTGGCACATGGACACAGATGCAAGAAACATAAAATAAAAATAAATACATAAAGCAATTATCCATAGACAATGATTTACTTTTGCAAACAGAGAAAATTATTGAATTCATTTTTTTGTGAAGTGCTGTTTAATCTGTTTCATGCTACAAGGAAGTGCTCCTTGAAAACGGTCATATACAGGAGGAGGTAATCCCCCTCAGGAACAGTCATAGGGGAGGGGAATAATGGGAAAATGGGAGGGAGGGAAGAATGGGAGGATACAAGGGATGGGATAACCATTGAGATGTAACAAGAATAAATTAATAAAAAATTTTTTAAAAATTAAAAAAAAAGCAGAAACCCAGTGAGACAGAAGTTGCAGAACAACAAGTTTGTTTCTAAGCTAAAAACATTAAACAGTTGCTATCGTGAGAAAAAAAAAAAAAAAGAAAACGGTCTTCATCTCACTCATGTATATCAGTTTATCCACTAGAATTTTCTGAGTATGAACGGCCTACTGTTGTGCTGCCCACTGTTTCAGATAATTTATCAGTTTCTCTTCTTCATGTAATTTTCTTGCATATTGTATGAAGCTTTGCAGAGTGGCGAGCTGTGGTTTGTTTTTGTTTGCCTTTGGTGCATCTACCATAGGCTATTGCTTATAGTTATCTTGAAAATTTAATGAAACATCATATAATGTTCAATTTTCAGTTGATAAAATCCAAGGTGCAAAATAGAACTGTCTTGTGACAGTGCTCTTCATTGTTTGTTACTGACACCACAGTCTGAAGTTTTGAAATTAAATGTCTGTTGTGTTGTTGAGTGGTAGTTATTTTTGTCTTTAGGTTTTTAAATATACTAGCAAATTCTTTATGCAGGATCATCATTACAGTTTAGGAATATTATGAGTAGGATTACATTTTTGCTTCTGTTATAAATCATACCTTTATATGATTTACTGGGTTTCTAGCTGGTATGTTTTCACTACTTGAAAGAATTTCTGGTGTTTTTCTCAAGAGGCAATCTCTCTTCTTTCTTCACTGGGAAGATCTTTCTCTCTTCAGATCTTCCAGAGAGGACCTGCTCACAGGGTATCTCTGATAGAAGCCACTTATTTTCTTTTCAATATTTTGAGATTTTCTAAGAAGAGGACAAATACAGTAAAAATTTGTGCATGCAAAACAAAACAATCACAAACCACCATATCCATGATAAGTTATTGTAAAACATTAATATGGCTTATCATTTAAGAAAGTTAGAGTTCACAATAGTAGAGAAAATAAGTAGCAACAGGAGCATCTAAGAGCTTACATCTCCTGACACAAACACAAGACAGTGCAAGAGTGAGGGTGCAACAAAGGAAGGAGAAAGGGTAGAAGGAGGGAGGGAAGAAAGGAGGGAGAGGGAGGAAGGGAGGGGGGAGGAAGGAGGAGGGAGGGAGGGAGGGAGGGAGGGAGAGAGAGAGAGAGAGAGAGAGAGAGAGAGAGAGAGAGAGAGAGAGAGAGAGAGAGAGAGAGGGGACTGGGAATGGTATGAGATTTTTGAAACCTCAAAGTCAACTCACATTGACAAACCTTCTCCAACAAAGTCAAAAATCTTAATACTTTCCAAACATTTCCACTAAGAAGGGACCAAGTATTCAAAGTATGATTTTACCCAGCCATTCCCAAAGAGACCACTACACTCCCTTATGCAAAGTAATAAGATACCTCTCTCTTCTTTATCTTTGGCTTTTGAGGAATTGGAGTCTGTGATTGTGTGGATCTTTTGAAGTTTTCTCCATTTGTAGTTATTCATAGATGCCATAGATCTGGCTGTTAATTTTCTCCTTCTGATGTGAAAAATTTCAATCATTATTTCTTTAAGTTAATTTCTGATTAAGTCTCTCACTCTGCAGTGATCTCCTTAGTACATCATTCAATCACTTAAGGGATGGTGTCTTCACCTGTCTTCTTTTCTGACTAAAATGAGAATGGAGATAAAGTAAAGAGATGGAAGGATCACAAGGTAGAAGAGTTCTAGATGTCCAAACTATCTCTATGCAGAGGATGCACTTAGGTTATCAGGAAAATATGTAAATAAACATTGATCAGATTAGAGCTTTTGTAGGCAGAGGCTTGTGTTGACTTTTCATTAGCTATATAATATATATCTATTAAGGCAAATATATCACTAAAATATAAATGACAAATGTGCCTCTTGACGAGTATGTTTGAGCTAAAGTTTGCCAATTCTTATTTTACCTAAAATGATTCTTCTTTAGTAAACAAAGAACAGAATGAGAAGCTTTTCAGTTTCATGGGATCCCATTTATTTGTCCTTAATTTGACTATCTCTTACTCTATTGACACTGTGGAACTCCCCTGGCCTTCAGCCCCAGTACATGGCAGCCTTTGATTCTTTAGTCTTTATTTTATCTTTTATTAATTTTCATTTTTTCTTCACCTTTCTTTTTATTGAAAATAGTTTTTTTCTTCACACAATATATCTGATTAGTTTCCCTACTCCCTTTTTCCCATTTCCTCCTTATCTTCCCTCCCATTTCTATCCACCCTTTTCTGTCTCTTATTTAAAAGACAGCAGGTTTCCAGGGGATAATAATAAAATAAAATCAGATAAAACAATAGCACATTAGAATTGGGCAAAACACAAAACAAAAAATGGAAGGAAAAGAGCCTTCAAAATGCACAAAAACCATATGTAGAGGCAAAGACCATTTTTCTCAACACAGGAATTCCATAAAAATAAAAAAAGAAAGTTGTATACACAAGGAACCATAGAATAAAAACAGAGAAAATTATTCATAAACAAAGAAGTCCAAAATCAAGATAGAATTATCAAAATAAAAACAAATCAAACAAAAACAAATCAAAATAGGAAAAACCATGCCATGCCATTAAGAGACTAGGAGCCTCCAAATATGCAGTTGAGTTCTAATTTTCTGTTGGCATCTCTGGCTGCACTTAAGAGAAGTTTGTTTCCCCCATGAGACTCCCTTGGATAAAACTAAATTTTCACTTGCAAGTGGTTATCAACTGTAGACAGCTTTTGGGTTAGAGACGAGAGCATGTATCCACATCTTTCATTTCTAGGACCCCATTTGGTGTAGATACATGCAGGCCTTGTGCATGCTGCCATATTCCCTGTGAGTTCAAATGTACATCAAACCTGTTGATCTGGAGGGTGTGTACTTTTAGTGCCCCTCCATTCCCTCGGGCTCCCAACTCTATCCACCTCTTCTGCATGGCCCCTTGAGCTCTGAGGAGAGGGATTTGATGGGGACATTTAGTCTAGGGCTGAGTATTCCAAGTTCTTTCGCTCTCTGCAAAATGTCTGGCAGTAGATCTTGGCACCTAATCCTATTTTCTACTGGGGAATGTGTCCATGATAAGCAAATATAGCAAAATGCCATTAAGAGTAATTTTATTGCTACAAGTTTGTTTTGTTTAGAACACTAGTATTTGGTTTTACCTTGGATCCCTGGGGCATCTAGTCTTAGGTTCTTGCTCATCTAAGGATTATTGAGTAAGGGTTCTATCTCTCTGCATATCTGGCCATGGGACTCTGTATTTGTTCACATATGTTGCAGGAGAAAGCATCTTTGATGCTTTCTTAATTTTTGATCACTATAAAATATCATGATACAAAGTTGATGAACTTGGACAATTGTTTTGGAAAAGTAGTTGACTTATGTCTTTGGCTCAAAAAGATACACACTCCTAACCCCTTTGCTGAGTTGTTTCCTAAAATGTAAGTGGGAAAATGTCTGAGCCTTGGTCCTCCATTATGTTCCTTGCAGATCCTATGATTCATGCAGGGGTGAATCATGATAACCAGTGTGGATACAATTGTCAGGTGGGATGTGAAGGGATGATCCAGAGGGAATGTAAAGAAGCAGTGAGGGATCATTGTGTGAAGTGTTTTCTGGTGCTTTGTTGATGTCCTCAATTGGAGTGCCCAGTTGATAATAAGATAGAAATGTACTTCATAGTTCATTCCCTCAAACAGCAGCATGTGCCATCAGTAAGTAACCATAAACACTTCATATCTAACTCTGAAGAGAGAAGGATCAGCAATGTTCATTTGTCAATGGCAAGCACATCTATGTCAAACTAGAATTTAGACCATGGATTAGAATCAGATTCACATGACACCAGCATTCAGGCAGTTAGAAAATTGTACATATGGTTCGGTGCATATTTTTACATAGTGAACATACAACAGGAAAACTCACTTGTACCACAGACTGGGAAATAAGTTATTGCATTAAGCAAGTTAATATTTCAGAAAAAAGACACCGGTGATAGGCAGAAATTTGATTTATTTAATCGAGATCTCTTGGTCTTGGTTCTAATCTGAACCATGTCCAAATTAATCAGTGTGAAGAGAAAAATTTATGTAAACTCTGTAGTTTTCATCAAAACCTGGTGATTACACCAAAAGTATATCAAATGTGGGGTAGATCTCCCACAACTAAGTTAAATCTTCTTTTACTCACTTTATAAAAAATGTTGGTTTTATTTTAAAATTCTTCTTGTATTAAAAATAGATTCTTTTCACATCAATATAGTCTGATTGTTCTTTCACCTCTCTTTATACCTCCCATTTGTCCCCACTTCTATCACATCCAGATACACTCCCTATCTGTCCCTCACTAGAAAAGAAATAGCTTCTAAGAGATAACAAAAAATAAAATAAAATATAAGATAAAACAAAAACCATCATATCAAAACAGGGAAAGTCAACCCAAAAGATGGGGAAAAAAGCCCAAGAGAAAAAAAAATAGAGACAAATGATTTCACACATTCAGGACTCCCATAAAATACTGAACTGAAAGTTATCCTATGTTTGCAGAGGATCTGGTGTGGACCTGTGAAGGCTAAGTACTAGCTGTTTCAGTCTTTGTAAGTTCATAGGAGCTTTGATCTGTTGATTCATAGGGCTTTGTTCTTGTGTCCTCCATATCCTCTGCCTCTTACACTCTTTCTGCCTCCTCTTCGGCAGGGTTCCTGAGTTCTGAGGGGTTGGGAATTTGATGGAGACATCCCACTTACAGCAGTGTGTTTTAAGGTCTCTCTCTGCATAGTATCAGCTTGAGTCTGTGTACTTGTTTCTATTTGCTGCAGGAGGAAGCATCTCTGATGATGGCTGAATGAGGCACTGATCTATGAATAGAGCAGAATATTAGGACCCATTATATTGCTACTTTTATTTGTTTGTTTGTCCACAATTAGTATTTGATTTTAACCTATGTCTCTTGACATCTAGTCTGTTTTTTGGTTACCCAAGCAGTGTTGAGCATAGGCTCCCTCTTGTCTAGTTGGCCTTAAGTAAAATCAGACAATGCTTGGCTACTCCCACAAGTTCTGTGCCACCATCATTCTAGCAATCCTGTAGTCAAGAAAGATTATAGGTCAACGTTTTTGTGGCTGAGTTGGTGTTTCTGTTTCTTCTTTTTTTGTAGGCTATAGAATACCTTCATATAAAAAAGACACAAGAAAATAGGCCATAAGCTAGACTTTATGTTCAATGAACTTTGTCTATGTTTACCTCAGCAATGGGGCCCCACTCTCAGTTGGCAGAGAATGAATCATGTTAATAACCACAGCCTGGGTTGTTTGAAATTTTTCATAGGATGCTCTTGCCCAACTGCAACACAGTCCCATGAGTGGAAGTCTGATTTAGTGACAATAATGCCCAGTTGGTACTCTGTGTTCCCCATCATTAGGAGACCTCATTAGGATTGCCTTCCCCTATTTAAGGAAGTTTCCACTACAAAAGCTTCCACATCATCCCTCAATGTCCCTTAATTCCAGCTGTATCTTCCAGGATTTGTTCCCTCTACCCTATCTCCCCTCTCACTCCTGACCTCCTCATCTCATTCTCTTCCTCACTGGACCCAGTACACTTGTAAAATCTGTTTTATTTACCCCATCTCAGGGAGATCCATGTGCCCCCCTAGTTCTATTCTCTAAACCTAACTTCTTTTGGTGTATGAATTTTAGGTTCATTATTATTTATGTATTGAATAATATAAAAATACTAGTGAAAACATACCATATTTATCTTTCTGCATTTTGGATACTTTACCTAGAATGATTTTTTTTTTCTGGTCAGTCCATTTGCCTGCAAATATCATGATGTCAATCTTTTCACAGATGAGTAATGCTTCATTGTTTAAATGTTCCACATTTTCCCAAAAGAAATTGGCAATTCTTACTTTAGTCCTTGACGTCTGCTGTGACTTTATGGATTAGATTGAATGACCAACTTTTAGGAGGATTAACTTATTTCAGCATAGAGGTCTCCTTCCTTCATACTTTTTCACTTCTTGGTGGTTTAAATGAGAATTGACACACAGGTTCACATATTTGCATGTTTAGTCTCCAGCGATATAATATTTGGGAAGTGTTAGAAGGTATGGCCTTGTTAGATTATATGGTTCCTCTTGGAGGAAGTGTCTTACTGGGGAATGGGCTTTGAGGTTTAAGATGCCAATGCTAGTGACTGGACAGAACCAAGTCTTTATCTCGGTCTCTCTCTGTGTCTCTGTCTGTCTGTCTGTTTGTCTGTCTGTCTGTTTCTCTCTCTCTCTCTCTCTCTCTCTCTCTCTCTCTCTCTCTCTCTCTCTCTCTCTCTCTCTCTCCCTGCATCAGGATGAAAAGATCTCAGCTCTGCTGCAGGACTATGACATGATGTCTGCTTCCTGAAATGACATCATGGACTGACTCCATAAAACTGTATGCAAGCTCCCAACTAAATGCTTTCTGTTTAGTCACCTGGTCATAGTTGCTCTTCACAGCAATTAAAACAATAAGTAATACCATCACTAAGGACATATCTGTGGATGTAAAAGATACTAATGATATCTGATGAAATGTGAAAATCACATGCCAATGATAAATGACTTCATTAATGACTACATTTAAAAAACATGTGACACTCTTCCTGAACAAAGATTCTTGGAAACAAAAACTGTTGTCTCTGGTTTGTGTGCTTTCAGCTGCCCAGATTATAGCCATGTAGGACCTCTCTAGCCTTCCTTTTCTAGCAGGGTGTCCACTATGTCCCTCTTTACCTATGGTTCCTGAGACTTGTATTGCCTTTCACCTATTTTATGACATCATTCTCCCTTTCAGCCAATCATGAGCTGATAGCATCTTGAAATTTCCATGGAGCTGAGTAAACAAAGTTGCCTCAGTATCCAGTGTCTCTGATCCTCAGCACATGATACTTTTTCTTGTGAAACCCACCAGGCCTTCATTTCTTCCCTCGATCCAGATCCTATATCTTTGGTGGAATTCCTTTCTCAACAATTTCAGGTAAGAAAAGAAACATTAATGGTTATTTAATTGGATATCTTCCTAAATTGGGAAACATCAAAATGACATGGGACTAAGAGGAAAGTACTTAATGACAACATGTCCCACTGTTCTTGACACTGACATTTCCTAAGGTTGTGTCTTTGGACTGAGCATAGCCTAACTAACCTACTCAATAAATGTATCTTGACCTTTCTTAGTGATACAACAGGCTGGCAGAGTCTATTGATCCCTGGGGTATTTAGTCTTTAGGAGTTCAGCATTGAAAAGGAAAACAGAGAAATCCTGGTACTGTTTTTGGCTGAAACAGAAAGGGAACTGGGTAAGTAAACAGGAGAACTGAGCAGCACCAAAATGCTTGTCTTCAGTAACCCCACTCCAGACAATTTTTGATGATAGTGCTGTTCCACAGTAGTGTTGAGTTCTGAGGGGACTCAATAACACATCTGCCACTGCCCATTCAGCAGCTGAGATAGACTGACATTTTTCAGCTAAGCAGATGTCACTTACTCCTTTGTGGTTGCACATATGTCCTCTAGGATGCTGTGTATTAGAGGAAAGTCTTCTTTCCTTGAACAGAGTGGGACTGTTAGCTAAAGCTGTGCTCTCTCTGGCTCTTCACACTGTGTCAACAAAGATGGGCACCTTACTGACAGAAGAGGGTGTCACATTTTTGGTTAAACTCTTTACAGATATCTACACCACACTCCAACCTCCTAATGTGATTAGTCAGAACATGGTGGCATATCACTGTGATCTCAGCCTTTGAGAGCCAGAGGCAGGGGATTCAAGAAGACCATGCCAGTCTCTGACCACACAATGATTTCAAGGACAGCCTAAGTATGAAAGAAATAAAATGAAACCAGTAATTTATTAAAAGTAGCGTTATCAATGTTTGGAGCCTTCTGTCTAGTTAGAGAGTACTAAGAAAAGAAGAGCAAAGAAAGGAGGCCATTGCTCTGTGAATGAATGTCAAAATTGGGGCTATTTGCTAAAAGACCAGGTCATCTGGACCTGGAGACAGTGAAAAAGAAAAAAGGAAGCATGGGACAGGGGAGGTGGAGGAGAGAAATAGGAGAGAGGAAGAAATGGGGAACATAGAACATGGATGTGTTAAACTGCCCCGGCCAGTGGGGTCTTCAACGGGTACCTGTGGAGGGGGCTGGTGGATGAATGGGGGACAGGAGACATGAAGAAAGAGAGCAAGTCTGGGTTCTGATCAAGCTCTCAAACTTTATTTTTCACATAATAGTTTATAAAGGGTAAGTGGTGCCTACATGTAATCCCAGCACTTGGGAGGCAGAGGCAGGTGGATCACTGTGGGTTTGAGGCCAACCTGGTCTACAAAGTGATTCCAGGACAGCCAAGGCTAACACAGAGAGACCTTATCTAAAAAAAGAAAGGTAATCAATGAGGAAATGAGGAGATCTACGTGAGCGGGTTGTCATGGCAGTTTAACCGCAGGCTGTCCCAAGGCATCAGGTGTCCCAAGTAATTTCCTGTGACCCATCTGGTGATCTTATCTCAACCTCCTGTTCCTCAAGGTCGCAGGCCAAGAGCTGGGTTCTGGTAATTATCCACAGACCTTTGGCCCCTGGCATTAACCATGGTAGCACAGGAATCTTGGGACTGAATACTGAAGGGAACAAAAAAATGTATTTGGGCTTATGATTTTCAATAGCATTTCCTCCATCAATAAATGGATCTTCACATTCCACAGTGGAATAACCTAAAAGCTGGGCTCTGGGATCCCTGAGATATTGAGTAGTTAGGAGAGGATGGTGTAGATAAAGCACATAGGCAGTTCCTGAGAGCTTTTCTACAGAAGCAGAGACAGAGCTGAGGGTGTGGACAGGAGCACCAAGACAAGATGCTTGACTGGGGGAGCCACCCTCCACTCTGTTTCCACATTAGCATTTGAATGTTAGTGCTGTTCAGCAGTGGTGTTGGGAAGTGAGGGGAACTGGCTGCCACATCTGCCAACCCTCCACAAGCAGGGTTGCCTTTACTAACCACTCTGGATACACTTACTTACTCAGGGCTCAGAGTATAACCCTCCTGGATGTGAGGTTTACAGTAAGAACTGGGTCTTCAGGCAGAGAAATAGGATCATGTCTTATGTCTAGGACACAGCAGCAACTGTGTTCACTTCTGTGGTTCTCCCCCCAAACTCTCTAATTCTAGCATTAGTGCCGACACTGCTATTTCAGGGGTGCCACCTGAGCTCCTGGGGGCTGAGGTAGCTGGATCACCACTAGTCTATGGCTAGCAGCATCTGCTGCACAATGAGTTCCTGGGAAGCATCTCAATCAAAGAAAACCCTGTATAGCTATAAAGTAACCTTTTCTCCATGTAAATAGTTATTTTAGATTTTTCCAAGATTATTTTATTGATTATTTGGGAAGTTCATACAGTGTGCTTTACACTCATTTTCCGCTGCTATGAGGCAGTCCCCTCCTTGTGTCCCACTGAAAAAACTGAATAATAATATACCAATTCCAATTTGTGTGCCTCACACACCCATTGGAACATGGTTAAACTCTCAGACCCCAAGCCCTTACAAATATAACTGAGTCCTTCCACTGCCCCACCCCTAACCAGAGGCCATAATTCCTGAAAAGCTACACTTCACCATCATTATTCTAACTCTTAAAGACTCTCTTCAACTGCTTCCTATCAAGAAGGTTACAGTATTTTGGTGTGGAGGCTGGATCATCGTGCATATCCACATGGTTCCTGGCAGAGGCGAGGACCATAGAGACATCCATGGTTTCCAGCTACAACACACACTATGCAGGTCTCTTGCCAAGGCCCTATCCAGAAACTGAACACTTATGCATCTCCACCAGTGAGACCTACAGCAGTGCTAGTTTCTCTTTTTCTTCCCCATGCATGGGTCTTTGATCAGCCATCTTCTCCCTTAATTTCATGAGATCATTTTTTAATAGCATATTCTCATAAAACCCATCATTACTTGTAGTTGTTGATATAGTATGTGCTCTGCAGATCCTCCCACAGCTGCAGTGCCTCTTCTCTGAGTCTTAGTGGGTTTCTCAAGCCCTTTAGAGCTGCTCCATGACCCATAGGGTGCCTGCAGCCACTGCTATCTTGAGTCCATTTTCATTGTAAATCCTTAAGGGGAAAAGGCATTGATTGAATCCTGTCTTTCTCTATTAAAATTGTTTTCAAGTGTTCACTCTACAATGGATGTTATGACTACCATCCTGCCTCAGTCACTGTTTTGCAGGATTAAAGCCTGTATCTCCTTAGCCATAGTGGTCATTATTTAGTAATGCATATATTAACATAAATTAACATTATTTCCCTGAGAACCAAAGAATCTCTTTTCCTAATAACTTCTTATCTGGTGACAGGAGAGAACCTTGTGATATCCAGGCCAGATAATAAAGGACCTTTCCTTACTGGAAGAGCAAATGAGGTAAGTCTCATCACAGTTGCAAATAAAGGTAATTTGCATGCAATCAGTGTGGCAAATTTAAAAGCCTTTTTTTGTGTTTAAACTAGTAAACTTAAGTGGTCATATATTACTTTTTCTTTACATTGCCAGTGGGCATAGAGGAAACAGGTACTGCTCTAAAACTCTTACGTTTCCCTGAAAATGTTCAAACAGGATTGTGTCCTGTTATGGTCCAAGGAGCTCACAGTTCTCAAACGTATATTTCCTGAAGTACTCCAACAGCAAGAAAAGGAGTTTTCCTTCCTCCTTGTCACTCAAATGCTCTTAAAGACTTGGGCATCATCGGTACTAATTAAATTACCAAGGGCATCCAATCTTAAATCCTCGTGCTTCTGGCTGGGATTACATTGTGGAAAACATAAATAGGGAGTCTTCCAAGTGGAAGTACTCCCTAATTGCCTCAGTGATATCAGGAGAAGCCTCTCTGGTGAGTGCTGGGTTTGTGTCATATGCACAATCCTCCACCTTGTATGTGCAACCACTCTTAGCTATGTAAAGTCTTCTGTTAATCTCACTAAAGAGGCTGTTTGTAAGGACCCATTCCTTAACCTAATACTACCTGAGAGCTCCTTTGCATTATGTTTCAAGGGGAACATGCATCACTATTTCTGACTACCATGTTACTACTATAGTAAGGGGATCACAGGCTGGGCTTATTCATTAAGTTTATTAAGCTGAGACATGACATGTGGTGCTTTATTTGTTATAATTTAATTAGGGAGAGGTTCGTGACACATGCCAGTGCATGCGCGCGCACGCACACACACACACACACACACACACACACACACACACACACACACACACACACACACGAAGTGTGCTAGTTGGCCAGAGTAGCAAGACAGAAGGATGGCAGGCGATGGGTTTTGATGTTTCTTGTCTTGTCTTTTTAGAACATTGACAAACACAATGATGTCAGTCTACCTCCACAAGAGCTCTTCCAAATGTTATGTGCTCTAGGGAAGAACATTGAAATAAACAACAGTTTTTCCAAGGCATCTTACATGAGTCTGAGAAAATACTTCTTCAAAATGGCAGCTGATCTGGATAAATGCAGACCAGAAGAAGAAGCCTTTGTTCTCTATCATAAATTCCTCAAGTGAGAACCTGCAGTGTCTGTCTCCTTACCTGGAACTATTCCCTTACTCATGCTTCTCACATTTGCTAACAGTTACTGAACTTGACAATGTCATCTTTTAATCAGATTTCTTGCAACTCATAGACATGCTTTTCCTTGCTATTCAACAAAATGAGGATCAACGGTGTTGGTATCTCGAATAAGGATCTTCATGAATAGGAGACTTCATTTGTGACCCTTCACGCACATGGCCTGGCTTTTAGAAATGATGGTTGGCAGGGAAGCATGTTGTGTCAGAGCTGCTGAGTGGTTTGACTTCCCAATGGTGTCTTGGGCAGCCAGTCACAAGTTTATCTTGATGGGTGGCCAAGCCCAGGTCCCTCTTCTCTTCATCATGTAGCCTCAAGTTGTATTGGAAAGAGGCCAGCCTTCCCTGTAGCTACACAGTCACTGGAGGACTGTAGAGCACCTGGAGTCAGTGTGCTTCAGCTGAGTAAGGCCTTTTCCAAAGCTTTTCATCAGACTTCAGTGAGCAGAATAAATACAAAGTTGTGGTGTTGTCCCCAGGGAATGAGTCTTATAGGCTCAGTGACAAGAGTGTTGCATGTTTGATGAAGTAAATGATGATAAGATCATACCAGTTACGTTAATCCTGAATTGGTGAAACAAAACCTAAAGAGATGCACATGACTGGGAGGAGCTCAGGCAGTTGGGAGAGGTTTCCCGAGCATGAATTCATTGAGTGTGTGTCCTGAGTAGGTACATCACCTTCCTGTTCCACAGAGAAGGAGAAAGCTCAGGAGTAGCTGTGAGCTCAAGTTCCACACTGTGCATTTCCATGGTTGTGAATCTCAGAGAAAAGGGGTCCTTTCGGTTTCCAATGTTGGTATTTTGTAAACTGAAGGCATTTTCTTGAGATCACAGTAAATCTTCTCATTTTCTTCAGCATCTGAAGAAAAATCACTTTTACCAGAGTCTCATGTGTCCTCCCAGATATCACCTGTCATACATACTAAGTTTATGATCACACTCTGCTGTGCAGCAGAATTTCTGACAAGGTCATGAATCATTCTTTGCTTTGGACCATCTTGGTCAGGAACAGGTCCTTGGGGTCGGGAGTTCTCAAAGCGTTGTTGGGCAAAAGATAGGGGAGTGACAAACAAACAAACCAGTGGTAGTGTTTGAATCTGAGTGTATTTTGGAGACAAGCAAGCCAGATTTTTATACACAACTCCTGAAATGGGGGTGTTCTCTTGTGGTTACATTATTTTTCCATAAAATTCAAAAATACAGGATGCAGTGTAATTATGTTGTCATCAATCTTGAACAATCATTCATAAGTCATTAGATTGGTATTAGTGCATAAGCCCTCTTTATCAAAGGTCAATGTTCTCTCATTATGCCAAACATCTGTGAGTCAGGACAGTTTTTTTCTTAGCTCTTCTGCCACTGTCTGGAGCTTATGCAGACACCTCATTTGTAAGTCATAATATGAACCATGATTAATTCTTAGCCATGTTTTTATTAACAGGTGGAACAGAGCTTAGTGGCAAACTTGACTGAATGACCCTTGGCTGCAGTTTCAAGTCAAGGGTCACCTAGCTACACAGTTACATCTGAAAAGTTCTTTGATAAGAAAAGTAAAAACAAAGGCAGAAAAGGAAGACAGTCAGAATGTTCCCAAAACAATGAGCACTGTAATCAGTTACTCCTGGCAGAAACATCAGAGGCTCTCCCTTGGATAGAGGGTCATCACTTCAGGGTCTGTAGGAACATTTGTCACACAGACTCCACTGGAGGGGTCTTGACAATTCTTGATTCTTGGACTGATGTGAGGGTCAAAGCAGATTAAGGTATCCATGAGTGCAGCATCCCAAGAGGTGCCCACAGCACACCTCCTCCTAGATCTGAGCATCCTCACTGTCTTCTGTCATTGCTTCATGATCTCTGAGGTGAGGTTGTGCCCTGCTGGGAAACAAAGGTGCTGTATGAGAAAGATCCACACTGTGTTTTGGAATGGAAGATAGAGACCACTATCTTTATTTTCTGTTTTGAAGTTCTGTAGTATGACTTGTTTCCTCAGAGCTCTGTGGGTCTACTAATTCTATCTGCTGCATCCTGAGTGTTGGGATGACAGGCAAACACCTTGTCATCTTAGCTATGTTTCTTGACAGCTGATGTTTGTTGAATGTACCAGTTTAATAGAATAGTGAGGACACTTCTCTCTCCAGGCACTGGGATGGAAAGGGGTGTAGGATTTCAGGGTGTAGCTCATTAACTCTAGGAACTTCTGAAGTCCTGAATGCAGTGTCCTAATTTCCTCAGACCTCCTTAAGACATGTGGAATCTTTCTGCACATCTTTGTCATTCTGTTCTATTCCTTTAAACTTATGTGGAAAAACTCATCAAAGCCCCAAATATCAAAAAGTTCTGCTAATGTTAGAAGATAGAACTTCATCAAGGTGGGTCTTTGTTGTCTATGTGTCTGACCAAATATCTCCAGAGGAGAGCAGAGCTACTCCAAGAAAAGCCACACATCCTGACACTGGGTGGAAGCTGTGCTGCTGCTGCCTCAGCAGAGCTGGGCAGAGGAATGGGATGGCAGGGATGGGGTTCAAGTTGTGCAGGAGTTATTGCTGCCTCTCCCAACTTGTTTTCTTTCTCATTTTGGACATTAGAACTATTCTAATTCTCCATTCTGGTTTTGTATTGCGGACTATGAATACAGTGTTCAAGAGGGCTGAGACACTGAGGAGGGAACTCCTAAAGAGATACACCATTGAATATGAGCAGCACCTGGCAGAGAAGGTCAGTGTGAAGAACGTGGAGACAGGGCATTGTGTGCTAGCCACTCAGCTTGTTACTGGGACTGTAGTGTGCTGTCTTAGTGGAGTCTGTGATTTCATGAATAAGTCCCCAGTCACTTGAACATAAATGCGCTTGTACCCATACAAACTGCCATCCTGACACACACAGACACACACAGACACAGACACATAGACACACACACACACACACACACACACACACACACACACACACACACACACACTGGTCTCAGAGGCAAGAGTGAACATAGACAGCTGAATATCTAGAGAGACTGTTGGACTGATGTTTAGAGAAGTCCTGAGAAATCTTGGTGAAGACAGAATCAGTCTGCCCTTGGCAAGAGGGAAGCAGAGGTGAATTAGAACCTGAAGGACAAAACTTTAAACGGTTACAGGTAAAATTAAGCATGAAGGAATAAAGTAGTCTTGTTCTCAGTCACAGACAGCTAAAAGTAATTGAGAAAACTCAGGTTATTTTGACCTTTTTGTGTTAGGAGGACAAGGCAGTTTGTCAGTTCTTCCTCCGCACCCCCAGAAGATGAGTGTCTGCCTGGAATGATTTGGGATTCATTCTAGGAGCCATTTGTTGAAGCTCCTTGGGCCTGCATTCCTTGGAGGATAAGGTATAGCTGGCTGTGCTGACTTGAAATTCCTGGCTTCTTATTTCTTCTCAGACCCATCCATCCCTGAGAGCATTCTTGTCAAATGTGGACCTGCACATACAGTTTTGGTACCAGAGGATGCTGTCATATTCCATTGCCCTGGTGTGTATCCCCAAATACAAACAGTGAGTATGCGAGTTTCAGGTCTGGAGGGTAGAAGAGCAAAATGCTCTACAGTTCAAAACTAAAAATTATCTACAGAGTGTCTTACACATTCTAATTAATATCAACTGCTCATAAAATATATCATGATATCATCAGTGGTTTTCCAAGAAAAACCCTCAAGAACTAATCTAAAGTTCCAGAGGTTGAAGAAATTTCATATCAAGCATGGTATATGAGTGCCGTCTCTTCTCATTCCCAAGCCATGTCATTCTGAATTCCTCAGCAGAGATAGTGTTGGGAAAGCAACGAATCATTCTGATTTCTTTTGTAATAAATGTGTGTACCATGGATGTTGTCTCACATGAATGAGAGGTCCCAGGTTTTAGCATTTTTTTTCCTTGTTCCTCATAGTGATTGATCTAATCAGACCTAATTTTTTGCTTTGTTCTTATTCCTACTCATTACTATTGTTGGGCTCTTCTGCCCACATAGGTCATTGTGGAAGAAAGGTTGAGAGAGAGAGAGAGAGACAGACAGACAGACAGATAGACAGATGACTGTAGAAATATGGGGGAAAGAGGAGGAAAAAGATGAGTAAAAAGGAGAGAAGGAGCGAGGGAGGGAGGGAGAGAGAGAAGAAAAAGCAAAGAGCAAAACAGAAAAAAAGAGGGGGAAATTAGGAATAGGACAAGGTAGACAAGGTCTAAGAGGAGGACAAGGATGAAAATGATGACAGGAATAGGAGGAGAGGGTCCACAGGTGCTAGAAGAGGGAGGAAGTGTGTGGAGATTGCATCCAGTTAGGGCCCCATCTCTTCATGTGTTCCCTCTCTACTCCTACGTCATGAACATTACTTCTGGTGGTTTCTGAAGCCTGTGACAATTTGGGAGCCAGAAGGGTCAGCCACAGCCACAACAGGGTGTCTCAGGCATTCTCCAGAGGCACAAGACAGATGAAACTATAAGCTTCCGTATAATGTTTGTATGAGACCTTTGTATTTAATAAATGATTTTCCTATTGCAGGAGAAAAAAAAAGAGATGGGAGAAGAAGAAATAGAGTAAGAGATAAAAATTGGAGACATCTAAGAAAGGAAAGGAGACAGGAAGAATGGAAAATGAAAGAAGGGGAAAAAGGAGAAAGGTGGAGAAGTGAGAGGGAGGTGACTTGATGGCATATCTACTTGACTTTGAGGTCTGCCTTTTCTCATTTCAGAATTGGAATTTGCACATGGACAACTACTGGATTAAAAGAGATTTTCTTCTGCCCCAAGAGGGGATTCCATTCCCACAAACAGGACACTCTTCTACATGTGTACCATCGTACAAGAAACCAAGGCCATTATCTCAGGCAGGATATAGTGCTAATAAGATGTCTCATTTTTTCAGACCCACATGAAAGTTCACCTTCCCAAAAATCCATAGTAACCACTTATCTAGGAAGCAGAGGGCAGAGGACATAAGCTTCCTCATATTTTGCAACCCATAATTTACTGTATTTGAGGGTACTGATCCCTTCTGTGCCCTTTACCTGATACCTGGATATACTAATATTATGTAATTTCAGGGATCGTGAGAGAATAACAGAATTAGGACTGGGGTGTAACTTAGGGTCCAAGTGTGAGCTCAGCATGCTAAAGGCCCTGGATTCCATCCCTAGTAACATGGGGAAAAGAAGTAACTGACAAGGATAAAACCAGCAGCTTATTCAATACTTATTATGTGTTATTTTGCTCTTTATCAATATCAATTACCAAGCTTCAGTCAGCCATCTGAACGCAAAGGGAAAAGCCATGTAAGTTAGGTCAATTAAGCAACTCTCATTCTGGAATTCAGCCAAAAAGTAAGGTTTTCACCTCCCTAGGGATATGGTTTCTTCTCCCAGGTTGTGTTCACTAAAAACACCTGTAGTATGATTAGATTGATCTTGGTATATCAGATCATCCACAGAGCACTGATATTTTGTCAGTTCACATCATCCTGGTCTCTTCCACTGATTTTGCACTCAGAGGAAATGCAGCAACATCGTGAAAGGACAAGAACCTGTCGCATAAAGTATCTAAGAGCCAGAGATGCAGCCACCGAGATCCAAGGAAGTTTAAGATCCTGGGATCATATGCTAATTCCAAGAGGGGGGGAGGAAGGGAGAGAGAGAGAGAGAGAGAGAGAGAGAGAGAGAGAGAGAGAGAGAGAGAGAGAGGGAGAGGGATAGGGAGAGAGAGGAGAGAGGGAGAGAGATCCTTTTATCTCTCTCTCTCTCTCTCTCTCTCTCTCTCTTTTAGGTATCAACAGCTGTGGGGAGAGCAGCGAC